>NW_016690205.1:4160-85479 GCF_001604755.1 Lepidothrix coronata | reverse complement strand
AACCTAATGCCTGTATTCACTTAATAAAATGTTGTGCTTAATTAAAAATGTTATGCTCTCTTCTGCCTCCTGAGGCTTCCAGACTTGCTTGTTTTCCTTGTGTGTTTCCCGTGGCTTTGGCCTGCTACTGCTGTAATCTAAATGTTGCCCTTCTGGGCTGAATCGGTGCTGTTTCAAATGAGCGAGCCCCGGGTTGGCTGCCAGCTGTTTCAGGAAGCAGTTGAGCATTACTAATGCTGCAAAAGGCAATCAGGCAAAGAAAACAACAATTAGACAAGGAAAAATAATAATTCTGTTTTAAAATTTTACATTGCTGCAGTTGGTATGGATCTAGGGTGAAGTGGGGCACTTTCTTCCAAGCAAAATGCTCACAGATCCTGTAAACTCATTCATTCATGTATTTAGTATGTCTGATGATTGTTTTGCAACTCAGCTGTAATGTTTTAATGTTTTTTCCTAACTGTTCTTTTCCAGTGTGGACTTTGTGAAATGGTCTTCCCAGGGAATGCTGAGGATGAGCCCGGATGCAATGAATGCTCTTTTCAAACCTACAATTGACCAGATTGTTCAGCACCTCAGTACGTGTCTGTGTGTAATTCCACTTATTGGCTGAGTTGAAATGGAGGTTTTTCTTCGCTGTTTCAGGGCAGTAACTGTAATAAAGTCAAATAACCTTCCTAGTATGTACCAGTTGTGGGCGAGGAATTTAGTTCTGAAACTTGTAGTTGTCTACAAATTAGTTAGGAAAATAATAAAAGTGAGGGACATCTGAACACATACTCCTCCTGCTTAGTTCTAGTACTAGTTACTGAGTGTGATTCAGTCCTGTTACTGCCTAAGCTTCAATTATTCTGTACTTCCAGGGCTGCAAGCATTCACAAGATTAAAATGCACTGCGAAACCCAGATCCTGCTTTTCTTTTTCCTGTTTCAGGCAGCAACTTAATAATGCCAGAGGTGTAACTAGCTTCTGATTTTTCCTGCTATTGAGACCTCTAGTTCATTTCTTCCCAGCTTTTGTTCATGACCCTCCAAATCACTGACATCTCTTAAATGCAAATAGTAAATGATGCATCATGGTAAAAGTACTTCCAGGTGCAGCTTAAGCAGCACCGTATTTATTTATCCAGTAATGGAAAGTGATGTGGGCTTATTGGGAAAATGATTATTTAAGATCTTTGTGGTGGAAGATTGGATTTGTATCAAGTAGAGTATAATGTATGTACTGAGCAAAGTGTTTCTGTTCTACACATTAAAAAACACTAACTGAATCATATTTGGAATGGAATATCCAGTTTTGCTCACTATATGTGAGGGATTATTAGGTTAACTTCAGAGGTCGGAACTTATATATGAACAGGGAGGGAGAGGCCTAGAATTACAACAGTTGTGCCATGTAACTCAGTCGTGCTGCCTCAGTTATTTGAACTAAGGGTGAGCCTGCAACTGAACTGCATGATATTCCTGAAAGTAGGGATTGTGGGTTTGAGCTAAGAAGGAACATCTGTAAAAATGTAAGGAGGTGTAACTTTACAGGTGGTATTTATTGTGGTTAAGATGTCAGGGTCAGAAATAATAAGTGAATTTAAAATGGGGTGACTTATCTGGAATGCAATAATGGGTGTGGGAATCAGTTGGGTTTGAGAATGTCTCGCTGATATTTGAAGTGGCAAGATGGTGTCTGTTTCCCTATTACCCATAATGTGACTGGCAGGATTTTGTTGCAAGAAATGTATGTCTCCCTTTACTCATAGAAGCTAAATAAAAATTCTGTTTTAAAGGCCACTTCAGAAATATTGTATGCTTTGAGGTAAGTGAATTCATAGTGAAATAGAGTATAGTAGAGACTACAGAAGTGGGAGTAGTGAATGCTGAGAGTGGCAGTGTGGGCATAGATGTGGCACTTTCAGATCTTGTGCATGTGCATGAAACATTCGGTGCACTCAGACATTAGGATTTGCATTTGCATTGCCTTGTCACAGTGTATTTTTCCTTATTGAATGGGCTCTGTTTCTGTTTAGGTGAAGTGTTCGACAAGCCAGAAGTGACCAATGTCAAGTTTCTGTTCCTGGTGGGTGGCTTCGCCGAGTCCCCCTTGCTCCAACAAGCCGTGCAGAGCGCTTTTGGTTCGAGATGTCGAGTCATCATTCCTCAGGATGTGGGTCTCACCATCCTCAAGGGAGCTGTTCTCTTTGGCCTGGACCCTGCTGTCATCAAAGTGCGGCGTTCCCCACTCACCTACGGCGTTGGTGTGCTCAACCGCTTCGTGGAAGGGAAGCACCCGCCGGAGAAGCTTCTGGTCAAAGATGGCACACGCTGGTGCACTGACGTCTTCGACAAATTTATCTCAGCCGACCAATCCGTAGCCCTTGGGGAAACTGTGACACGCAGCTACACACCTGCCAAACCTTCCCAGCTAGTAATAGTGATCAATATCTATAGCTCAGAACAAGACAACGTTGGCTTCATCACCGAGGCTGGGGTGAAGAAGTGTGGCACCCTTCGCTTGGATCTCACGGGAACTGATGCTTCAGTGCCGAACCGGCGGGAGATCAAAACACTGATGCAGTTTGGGGACACTGAAATCAAAGCCATGGCCATTGATGTTGCAACCTCTAAAAGTGTCAAAGTTGGTATTGATTTCTTAAACTACTAATGGTCCTTTTCCCCACCACAGCCTGTTTGTGAGACTGATCTTCCAGTATTCCATTTTTTGACATTCATATATCATGTAATCAAGTTGAATTTCAGCAGGCTACATGAGAACAGCTAGTAGTGAGGTGGGGTAATGTCATGTTTGTGCCCTTTGATGATCAAAGGCTGGATTTTGAAAGACCCTTAAAAAGTTTTGGGAGCTAAAGTTCCAGAGGTAGTTAAAAGTTCCTAAATTACTCAAGCATGCTTAAAGATCTACCTTTATTAAGTACACTTCGATTATTGTTGGGTCTCGAAGGTTAGTTAAAAATATATAAAAGTATAATCTCTTTGCCTTGTTCTTCTTCTTCCTCTTCCTCCTAAGAAACAGTCAGTAACCCACATGGTTGTTGTAGGGGGTGTATTTGTGTGGGATATCTGTTTAAACAGCACCATCCTCTGGCAATGGGAACAAATTAGTAGTCTGTAGTATTCTTTTAACTTTACCCGGTGCTTTCGGAATTTAAAGTGTTGAAAATTAATGACTCAAAGAAATGGGAAAAGAAAATCCTCAGAAATTCCTAAAATTAGATTTAGGAAGCAAATATATATATCTAAGAGCCTAATATTGATTGCTCCAGTTTGAAAACAAGGCCTTTATTGCCAAAGCTCTCAGAACAAGCTGTTAGATTAATTAGCTAGCATTGCCCTCATTATACTTTGGAAGATTATTAAGAGCTAAGCTGTTTC
Organism: Lepidothrix coronata; assembly: GCF_001604755.1. Classification (NCBI taxonomy): domain Eukaryota; kingdom Metazoa; phylum Chordata; class Aves; order Passeriformes; family Pipridae; genus Lepidothrix; species Lepidothrix coronata. The sequence goes on along the minus strand of NW_016690205.1, from coordinate 82,096 downwards.
CCATTTGGGTCTTTTAAACTTATTTTTATTAGTTTCCATCTGAAACCGTGGAATCACATATTAGTTGAGGTTGAACAGGACATCACTGACTGTCTGATGCGACCTCTCAGCTCTGAGCAGTGTCAGCCAGAACAGGTTGCTTTATTCAGTTCTGAATATCTCCAAAATGGAGATGCCTAAACTTCATTTGACAACTCTCACTGCAAAAAAGCTTTTTCTTCTGTTCAAAAGGAATATCTGGAGTTTAAATTTGTGCACATTGCCTCTTTCACTGGATACCTCTGATAAGTCTGACTGCATCTTCTTTACTGTCTGCTGTCAGGCATTTGTACACGTTCCTAACGTCCCCTGAGCCTTCTCGAGCCTAACAGCCCCAGCTCTTTCAGCCTCTCCTCACATGGAAGATACCCCAATCCCTTCATCATCTTCTTGGCTCTTTGCTGGTCTCAGTCCAGTGTGTCCACGTCTCTCTTGTACTGGGAAGCACAGAACCAGATCTGGCTCTCCAGCTGTGTGGTCTCACCGGGGCTGAATAAGGGGGAATAATCACGTTCCTTGACCTGCTGCCAGTGCTGTTCCCAATACAGCCCAGGAGGCTGTTGGCATTCTTTGTTGCAAGGGCACATTGCTGGCTCACACTGAACCTTGTGTCTGCCAAGACCCCGAGGTCTTTTACTGCCACCAAGCTGCTTCCGAGTCCACAGCGTGTAGGGGGTTGTTCCTCCCCAGCTTCAGGACTTTCCACTTGCCTTCACTGAACTTTGAGGTTCCTGTCTGCAGATTTCTCCACTCTGTTGGAGTCCTACTGACCTGTCTGGTTTATCAAGCACTTCTCCAAGTGATTATTCTTTTTCTTGTTAATTCCTATATTGAGATTTGGAAGTACAGGTAGATGATGGCTGTCCAGGAACATTTAAGTGACTTAAAAGAGAGAAAACCATTCAGATCACAAGTACCATAATATATTTTGTGTAGTAAACATTTAAATGGAGTAAAATATATTGCTGTGTTGAGTTGGATGGCCAATGAAGTGGAAGGCAGAAGCCAATATAATGCAACTACAAATAGCATTAAATAAAGCTACACGGCTTTACATGTCTGTGAGCACAGAACTCTAACGCAGGGGAAATGCGGAGATGGTCATGGCAGCATCTTGTTTTCCAGATAACAACTTTCTGGAAACATTTTCTTAAGCATGTTCACCTGGAATATTTCTTTTGCAACTCAAATAGTTTCTATTTTGCAAAACGCTACAGGTGGAAAACTTCTGAAACCTACATTCTATATCTGCCATGAACTGACAACTACAGATTCAAATCCAAATCCCACTCCAAATGAGCAGACTGGTGCCACCTAGAATCACCCCAAAATACTGACGCCTTCAGAGCATTTATACAGAGCTGCCCAATTACCTGCTGGAATTCATTACATTTTTGAAGCTTTGAAATGTTATTATTAATCTAAAGCTTCCTTTCTAATAAGTTGAGCATGAGTTAAATTCATTGCTGACACTTTTGGGAGATAAAAGCTTAATCAGTAATTTCACTAATTTATGTTTCAGTCCTGCACTTAAGCTTTCTGTGTTTATCCTGCAGTTTTGCCACAATAAAGAGCTGCAGAACTGATCCACTGCATTTTGTCATTGAGTTTTCTGTGTCTCCTGCAGAATTCCTTAGTTGAATGGGAAGTGTGTTCTGCATTTAGCTTTAAAATATATATATAAATAAAGGACTAAGGAGAATGCTAGTCATAGTATCCAGCTGGATACTTTCTATGATTACAAAGTGTGCTTGCTAGCAGTCGATTTCCTGCTGCCTGCTAAATGCTTTAAAAGCTAAATACTGGGATTTTTTTGTGTGTTGCTTTCCATGGTTTACAAACAAGAGAAACTTTAAGATGAGTTATAAACAATATAATTTTATGTATATACAATATTTAAATATTGTACAGACTCTTTCTTTCTACAGTGCTATTTTCTTGTATAAAAATGCTCTTTGCCTCTGTTGATTTCATTCAACTGTTAATTTTAAATAACATAGTTTCTCAATCAGCTTCTGTAATTATAGGCTTTTAAAGATGATAAGATATGAAATGTAAAAAGGTGATCTTACAATAATAGGAAAGAAATGTTGGTGTGTCAGAGAATACAACATTCTTCCTGCAATGCAACTCATACCAGTTAAACACGTTACACAGATGCACTAGTATGATGCTGGGGTTTTCATTTCTTCATTTCAGATGGTGACCATTCCTTCTCCAGCAGTTCATCATAATAATGGATGAATCCTCCTGTAAAACCAAGTTTAAAATTAGTTTGTATAATCTGGGTATACAGCTTCTTCACTAGGTTTTTGGGTTTTAATAAGGGACTCTAATTTAAAAAAAAAAAAAACAACCAAAAAACAAAAACACTGCAAACAAGAAATGACCTTCCAAAGTCAGGCAACACTCATGTATTGTAGCTGCAGGTAAGACCCAGTCTCTCTTTACCATTTTCACCTACCAAAAGACAGAATTCTTAAAGAAAACCAGGCTTCGGTGTCTGTGCATGCAGTGTTAAATTGGGTTGGTCCAGTTCCGCACAGATTTGTTTTCAGTGGCCTTAACACAGAATTTGGTCTGCTAAATGGCTGCCCTGCCCTCCTCTCCCCTATGAAGAGGAGGTGACCTGCAAGATTAGGTGGCCCATGGTTTTTGTGCTGTTTTCAGCTGTCTGCAGGGTGGTTCCTGCAGCTCTTCTGAAGCACAGTTCCCTGCACAGCAGTGATTCTCTGCCCTTTGTATTCACCTTTTGTAAGATCCCATTTGGATCCAAGCAGGGGCTTGGTGCTGAAGTTACTGCAGCTGTAAAATGTGGTTTGCATATTTTTGCACTTCCTCCTTCAGTCTGATGAGAGCACTATCAAGCTTATCTTTGCAGAGCACTGAACTACTGAACAAACTCCCAGCTATCCTTGTTGCCCTCTTTAAGAATGGAAAATTAGCTCGTCTTCCTAAGGAATTAGAATTTTAAGTAGAATGTTATGCTGTTGTCTGTAGACTGTAATCCAGTTAAACAATTTCACATTGTAAGAGGCATGTGGATGCCCATTTTGATAAAGGATGGTAGGCTGTAAAATTAATGTGGAATTTACTAGGGAATGAGTAAATTTTAGAATCATAGTTCTGATACTTTTGCAGGAGGTTCCCTGTGCAGCATTTTTTTGGTAGGGGTTTCAGATGACATTGTGCAACTTAATGTTGAAAAGACAAGGCCTGCTACCCGTAGGGAAAGCAGGGGTCTTGGCAGAAGTTTTGCTCTGAGCAGCAACTTGCAAGTTTGGGTCCAAGTTACTGAACTCTAGGCTAAAGTTTAGCAGCTAATTGTGATGGAATGATTAATTGTGTTAGAATATGATAAATGTGCAGTGATGGTTAGGACAGTTTACATTGGTATGAATATACCAATACTTATATACAGGAGTTTTAATGCATTATTATGAGAAGGCTAGTTATATATTGCAGGCATTTAATTGCCAAGATAGGCTGCATATTTATGATATGAAGTGGCTTAAGCGGATGAATAGTATAAAAGTTGTTGGGCATAACGTCACAGTACTCACCTGCTTGAAATAAACTATATTCTAAAACCAACCATTGTGGTCTTGTTCACCTCTGTGCAAGATAAATTCAGATTTCACTGATGTTTGGAGCTGTTCACAACTTGTCTGGATTGTATCTTGAGTGTTCTTGTGTCTTCAATCATGTCAAATAAAATACCTTAAAATTCATTTTTCTTTTTGGGTGTCACTGTTCTTACGAAAATGGCAATGACTTTGAGCAATACCATAAGCAAATCTGGTATTTTCTGTAGTAGTGCTCTCAGAGAGCCAGGAAATCAAATATAAAATTTGGTATATCAAAGAGAATGGTAAGCTTTAGGTCTTGTATATTAAAAGGTGGTTTATTGTTAAAATTGTATTATCAGGCCAATAAGCAGGTATATTTGCATGAAAATGTACCTCTTTATAGATCTAGAAATGTTTAGTAAGGTCCAACTGGACTGAAAAAAACCTTGCATAACAATTTGTGCAATATTACATTTTTCTGCTAACAGTTGTAGGCCACATCCCTCTAAAATTCTGCATTGTTGTCACCAGCTTTAGAGAGGATTCAGGGGCATGTGTGACCTTCGTGTACGATGCTGCTCAGATGCAGAGATGCAGAGAGTGAACTGAGATGTGTAGCAGCCACTACACCCCAACTTCCTCCTATGTGCTGCAATGAAGATGTTTTACAGGTGCTTTATGACTATAATTATAAACACCATCCTAATAGGCGAGGTACTGTATTTAACTTGTAATGAACTTGATTTCATCTAAACATTCAATTAATGTTACCAGTACAATGGGAAATATAATTACAGTCTTCAGAGACACATTGAGAACCAAATTTTGCTTTCAGTGTTCTAGCACATCGCTGAAGCTTCCAGTGGAGTTTCATGTATGTGCATTCAGAATTTGATCCTTTCATTGGACTTTTCTAAATCTCCAGGTTTTCTCATATGAGTGTGTTTATATTTAAAGTTACAGCCCCATCCCGATAGGAGGGATTATGTATAAATTGTTGGTTCTACAAAATCACATAAGCCCTTACTGAAATTTGCAGATGTTATATTCACGTGAATAGCAATAGAATAAAACAACTTATAAAATGTCTTAAGGACAATGAATGCAGAGTTCCTTTACTCAGTGCAAGAGCTGCTTTATTTTCAAGACATGCAGCCTGGGTAAATTGATGAGAAATGCAGATGCTTTGTGTAGTTGGGATTCAGGCCTGTTATTTGCCAGTTTCATTAGGTACTGATATTGGAATGCTTGTACTTAATTTTTTTTTAGGAATAAATTCTGTTTTATTAGTTCTCAACACATGCTGTGTTCTAACACAGAGAAACATTTTTTTGTGGTGGAACCGATGCAGTCATAATAAGTCATTGTGCTTTTTTCCTTCAAATTAGAGACCTGAATGTGGATATTCAAACAAAGCAAGAAGTTTCACTATAGCCTGTGCAGTTCCACAGATGCAAAGATCAATTTCTTGCAGCAAAAACTCTCTTGTGCCAATCCTTATGCCATATATTAAGTCAGTTGACGGCAAACATTTTTCTGCAAACTGAGAAATTCTGTATTGTCTTTGGTTAACATACAGTTGAGTGGGTGTTGCTTATAATTTTAAAGTAGTACTTATTTTCTAATTTTTCAGAGACTATATAATAATAGGGAAAGGTTTACTAGACACCATATTGCAAGACCTCTGGCTTTGTGCCCACAGCAGAAGTTACTGAACTCGGACATGGTGTTCACTACCATGGGATGGCAAAAAAATTAAGAAGTTGGTAGATTGATCCTTCTATCCGTGTCCACAGGTGAGCTGACACAAACAGGGAGAAATGAAAAATACAATATAAGCTTACTCTGGGAATATTGTGTGCTGCAGCAGAGCCAAGACAGAAAAAGAGGACAATACCAGATTGAGTGTAAGGAGACTGAAAGAATCAGTGTGTAACTAGGATTTTGAACTACTAGGACAAAGGCATTGGTGTGCTCCGGCAGTAACAAGATCAGGGAAGGTTTCAAAACAGAAAGAAGTGGTGAGATTGAGAGCTGTGAATGCAGAGTTCATTAAACCATAGTAATCTAAGGAGTTAGAAAGGTGACTCTCCCTTTCCAAAGGGCAGCAAGGAGTATTTCCTTCCCTTTGAGGAATAAGCTCTGCACCTCTAGTAGGAACTTCCGTCTGCCATCAGCTGATAAGAGTGGACACCAGACTGAACATATCCTCTTCCTCTGTAGTACAAAGAGCAATCTCAGTGCTGCCCTGATGCTTCCCACAACAAACCCCCTGCATGCCGTGCCTGTGTATTTGCTAACACACACAAGGTTGCAGTTAAAACACTGCAGTTCAATGTGTTGTTCAGAGGTTTTACTTTTCATCTAGTGACAATCATAATAGATTTATTTTCTCAGCCCGTGACCCCTCGCCAACACTTTACCTAGATGACAACTGACTCCTCAAAATGAGAGGAGTTGAAATAAGTTAACCGTGAGCAGAGCAGAATCCAGCAGAAAAGATGCTGGTCCTGGATGATATATGCAGGAGTTCTTGTATCTAAGTGTGGTTTTCTACAAAAAACATTACTGCATCCTTCTTGGGATAATTTTCTCCTGATGTTCCTTGTGTAAGCAGGGGTCCTGGATGGCAGTACTGTCTGTAGGGTGTTGGGAACACTCAGCTAGCTGCCTTATCCATGAAAAAGTCCTTAGTTGTAGAACTCAGTGGTCAGAAGGATAGATATTTTGTCAACTCAGGATAATAAGGTCAGTGTTTCAGTCTGATAATTGTGTAAGGCAGTTGAAATATCAGGTAAGTGATTGAGGGTGTTCCAAAAAGCGTTTGAATAATGTTGTCGCTCTTTTGTTTTGTCTTAGGGGTGAAACACATGAGATTGAAAATCAAAAAGTGCCACACACTTACCAAGAATGCTACAGGACTGAGGGGATGTTGACAAACCACACTGATCACATCCCACAGAAGCATTTTTCATTTCTCTCCTTCAGAGTCAGGTAGTGCATAGTGTATAGTATATATATTTTCCCCTTTTCTCTTTTTCTATCTCTGTGCGGATCCATCCAGTATTTTTGCTGACTGCAACTGTCTCTCTGTCAGAGCATCACAGGGATCCATGTAGCTGGAAAGGACCTCAGACACCAATCGTCTATCACTGTCCTGCTCCAAAACAGTATTAGTTCTGCCTAAGCTACTCCCAACTTCTATTTAGTCTGGTTTTAAACCTTCTGATCCTGCGATGATGCTGCCTGCTTGGGCAGTTGACTTGTCTTTCACTGTCCTCACCTGTCTAAAATCTTACATAATGTCAGCTTTGACTCTCTCTGGCTGTCCTACCCCTAGAGAACATGGGAACATTTAATCCCATTCCTGCTCTGACAGCTTTTGACATATCTGAAGACTAGTTTCATGCATGCCCTGAGTCTAAATCTTTAATTAAACCCCAGGTCTTTCAATCACATTTTATAGACCTATGATCTTTCTTTTATGGCTCTGTTGGCAGTGGGTGCTGATTTGGAGATTTGGAAACTGATGCCAAGGTTATTCTGTGTGCATACACATGAAGGGCTTGTGTTGGGTACATCTCACTACGAAACAGCCCTGATGAAGCATCAACAAACAATGAAATGTGATATGGGGAGTTGAGGCACATTGTGGTTTTGACTTTTGCAAACAATGGTTAAAGGCCTTCTTGTGTGCAAACTGAAGGGTGCATGTTTGAACCTTAGGAGCTTGTAGCAGTTAATATTGTATTAGCTGGATGTGTTTTGGATAAATTACACCTATGAGGTAACCACAAATTATGGTTATGAAACAGACTGTGAGTTTTGCGCTCACTTTGCTTTTAGAAATTGCATTGTTAAAGCATTTTCCTTGAACTCCTATACTGTGGAGGTTCTGATAAACTACTTATGCCTTGCTGACCTGAAGTGTGTTGAGCTACATGAAAAATGCTGCAATGAAAAACTTCAAGGAGTGTGAGAAATCTGTATCTTCATGAATGACTTGTTGGGGAAGTTTGGGCAGGATAGATTGAGCTTTTTACTCTGAATTTAAAATGCAAGAAAATACTCCAGCCACAGAAAATGGGGCTCCACTCTGAGGTTAAAGGCTAATTTAATCCAGTAGTCATTCCTACTTTTGGCTAGGTGTCAGCACCTCTGGTCTTTAAGTCTCCCTTACACTCCTCCTGTCATTAAAATCTCTGGCATCTTCTGTGTGGCTGTAATGGGACATCATGTCCTTTGGAAAATGAAGATCTAAATGAAGAGTGTTGGAAGACAGTGCTTTAGGCTCTGTCACTTAATAGCTGTTACTTTACTCAAAATTGATGGGTGTGGAAGAATCTCATGACCTCTTGGTAGATTCCCAATGTTCTATCACTTAAAACTGTAAGACTGATGTGATGCCAGCACTGAATGATAAACCTTATTTATCACTCTTTCCTCTCTGCTTAACCAAAAGAGAATTTCTGTGAACAAGAGAACAGCTCACTGTTGTGCAAACTCTGCACGCAAGATTTGTTTCATCTGCCCTATTCTACTCCTGCCGGGCCGGCCCCGGAACTCGTGTGGCGCGGCCGCGCGGCCCGGCCGGCCCCGGGGGCTGCGGCCCGGCCCCGGGTGCGGAAAGGAGCGAGAGAATGGGAGCTTCGCCTGTGCGCACAGTGCCATCGTGGGAGATGAGAGGGCAGCCCCGGAACACACAGGAGAGAAAGACAACTCTAAACCCGGGCAGATGGAGCTCGTTCAGCCCTGTAAGGCAGATGAACCTTGGGATCAAAGGGTGGGCTCAGTTCAGCGCACACTGTGTCTCACCTAAAAAATCCCCTGCGCAGGCTCGAAGGCCTTACCGCCATTTGCAAAGCCCTGTATCACCAGCGCGCTTGTAACAGCTGTGGGTAAAGACCTTTCCCAAATCTTCGTTCGCGAAGACTGGCCATGATGATGATGATGATGATTCTACTCCTCCCGAGGTGAAATTAAGCATTTTTCATGCTGTCTCCATACCCGAAATCCCTCACATGAACAAAGCTTATGGAGTTGGCATAAGCATCTTGGCATGCCCAGACAGCCCTAAAAGCGCTGCCTGGTAGAGGTGCACTGTCTGAGGATGCAGTCCTGGTTGGGAGTGAGGGAACAGCTGGACCTGTTCTGGATACCAAAGCAAAGCAAACACAACTGGTGAAACTCCTCAAATTTATTGAATCTTCTGGGGGCTTTTTGTGTGTTAAGTTATATTCATCTTCCCAGAGTACTATTAGCATATTCACCTACATTGAAATAATTAATTTCCTTGTTATATGCCAACTCTTAATTTTTTGTTCTTTCAGAATTATTGAAATTTGTGACAAGAGGTAGTGATATGAGGAAATGCTTGGTTTCTGGTTTGTTAATCAATTCCATAATATCTCATTCTTCACAATTGCTTTAGTTAATAGCACCAATTTCTGCTTTCAGGTCTTGACTTCCCTGATAAGCATTTAAGTTTCAGAATTTTTAAAAATCTTTTAACCTTTATCCCTTTGATTTTTTTTTTCTCAGCCTATAATTTATTATACAGTCTCCTGTCAGAGGAGGAGGTAGACTAGGTGATTTTTACTGTATTGCAAATTATAATTATTATCGTTATTTGCATTAGTAATGGATTCATTCTTATCACTGAAAACAATTCCATTATCTGATCAGACAGTTATCTTCACACTGTCCGTGATCATATCTTTTCATTAGGCACCTCTTTCTCTGTGGGTCAAAAGGAGAATTATTCTTTAGTTCAGTCACTTTTCACTCTTAACATTTTCCTTGCTTAAAAAGAAGTTTTTAATCCCCAGCAAGGGTCTGTTGCTACAAAAATATGCTCCCTTCTGCTGCTGTGTTGCCATCCCTTCCAACCCAGCAAGGGATGGCACAGCGGTGCCAGGAGCTGCCCTTCAGTGACCTCTCTGTCAGGCACTGGGAGAGGGTTTGTAATTCAGGTTCGGTGGGAGGGACTGAGAGGCTGATTTTCATGACCCAGCAAAGATATTTTAATGCCTTTTGGGATTAAAGCAAAGGCTTGAGGACCTACAGTCTCTCTTTAATGAAGGGCAGAAGCCTTCTTTCCCAAATCCTCCCTGTGTTCTCTGGGAGACGCAGGTTCGGAGAGGGAGAATTGCAGAATGAGGGTGCAGAGGGAGCAAACAGTCTCCTCACTGGCTCCCCACTAAATTTACTGTCCCTCTCCAGGGGTGCAAAACGGACAGAGGCACTGATTTCCAAACTGCAAGCAAAGGGGAAAAGAGACAAGTTGGAGAGAGATGTGAGGTCAGGCCACAGACCCCCCTGAGGAACTGAGAGCACCTTGGTGAGAGCTGCAGGTGGTGGACAACCTCTTTCACACCTCTCCTGATGACTTCTGAGTAAGGAATTAAGGACAGTGCAGAAAAGGTTGTCAGTCTAAACCAAGAGTTTGTTTTATTTATTGTTAAGCAGTTCCTGTGGGAGTTTCTGTCATCTGACTCAGGCTGTGGCCAGCAAACAGAGTGCTTTGTGTTGGGAGAAGGAGGGGATGGCTTCTGCTCTTCCATCACCTCAGGCAGGAACATACACATGCTTACTTTGTGTTCTGCATTCCGTGTAATTAGGGTGATGACTATATTCCTCCTTAATGAAGAGCCTCTTCTAAGCAAGCAATGGTACCGCTCTCAGGGCAGACCTCACTCTCCAAAAAGGATATTCAGGACTCCCAGAGGAATCCAACCTCTGGAACTTCACACCCCAAAACTGAGGTACCCAAGCCACCAGTAATGTTCATTGCTGTTATTTTTCATGAGAGCGAGACTTAGGTTATAAAAATTTTAATAATATAAATTACTATGTAAAGAAGTGCATTACTGTGGAGGTTTAGATCCACCTTTTTTTCCCCTTTACCTCTGTAATTGGTGAGATGTGAAGCCATTACCTACATAATGCAATTAAAGGTAAGATTTTCCATAGGATGTGTGCCACAACAATAATTCCATGGGTCACAGCACAAAGAGGAACCTGAATGCAACTTTTGTCTTTGGGTCTCTCGTGTCTTCAAGGTGCCAGCAAGGGTAGTAGCCACTCAAATGTTATTGTGTAATTGAATACAACATTTAGACATAATTTAAAGAGTACTTTGCTTCTTGCTTCTGTTTGTATATAGGCACGATTTAGAAGTAAGTGTCATGTAGGTCACTATAAGTATTTTTTCATTCAGGGCTGTGGAACATCACATCAACCCTCTCCTTTCTTCCTCTGCCCTCTGCTGAAGCCTCCTGTTTTGACCAGGTAAGAAAGGGGATACATCTTACCTTTTCTTGTCTTCAAATTTGAGAGGGTTTGCAGAGGAAACAAAATGAGTAGCTTAAGTTACATAATTTCTTTGGCAAAAAAAGTATTTTGTTCTAGTAGATATGTCTTTTGACTAAGAAATTGTTCCCAGTTTATATCAGTAATAAGTTGTTAACAAATTTAGACTTGTTTTTCCACAGTTAAATACAACCATACGTAGTATATATTTCTGAAGTATGAGGGTATGGCAAAATACCTTAGGATTTACACTCAAACTAAGGAAAGACTAGCCTTCAAGGCATAACATCATAAAATTCTTATTTGCAACCTCTGAGGACACATCCCAGGAAGGTATGGAAATAAATACAAGTACATTACACCGTCAGCTGTGACTGGGTGATGAAAGCTCTAATATGACAAACTAGATTAAAAAACCCCTCAAGAGATTCAGCAAAGAGAATTCATCAATGCCAAATTAAGATACGCTCAGATATTTCCTGAAAGATAGAACCTCATTATCCTACTGATTTACGGAACAAAGTAATGACTGTGGACAGCATTGTCTAAAGACAACAATGAGCTCTGGTATAGCTCAGTAATAATTAGAGCCACATGAAATCTTCAATTTATTTTTTTTTTATTATTCTCAGATTATTTGTAATATAGGAGAAAAATGCATCGCACATGGTAATCTCAAATGTAATAAAAATATGTGGCCCAAGTTGTTCCCATATTTAAAATTCTGATTGCAATGCTGCCCACCAACAAAATAATAGTAATTTCTGGCAGGAATTATAAAACCTTAACTACAGCACAAAGCATTTTTCACCAAATTACTCACTTTATATCCACAATTATAGCCCATTTGTTTTCTTATGCTGATAACAAAAGATACATTTTGAGATTCTCGCTGTGCTACTCTTCCTTTAATAAATAAAGTGAGCTTTTCAAAAGCTACAAAATGATGCAGATAAAAATCAAAACATTCCTACATTTAAAGATTCAATCAAAGACTTGCCATGAATGGTGTGATATTAAAGTTCAAAAAAAAAAATAATCAATTTAGTGTGTATTTTTGAACACAATTTGTGACAAATAGCATTCCCAATAGATAAGAATGATTATATGGTAAAGAGAGTAATTTATATATCTCAAGCGTTCTGCTTTTGTCACCAACATCGTTAAGGAATTTGACACATTTGCAGGAGAACAATATATGTCAACTGAAATATATACCAATTAGCCATAAATGGGACACTGAAATGAATGATGCATGTGCATGCTATACTTACAAGTAATAACATGTGGTTTAAAGTCGCTCGCGTTTTCAAACAAGAATTCTTTTTATGTTGTCATTTAAAATATCTAATATTTCAAAAGGTCAGGAATAAATAGCACCATTAGCATTAAAAGCTAGCTAAAGGGAAAGTAATTTGTTGTTCATTTAACATTGCATTTTATGTAATAGCTTTGTAAAATGTTCAGAGGGGGGAGATTTTGCTCGGCTAAAACAAGATGACGGCAGCTCCAGTTCATTATTAAAAGGAGATTTTTTATTATGCTATTGTCAACTTTAACGTCTTGATTCTGTTAGGTGTTTGTTAAAATTACATGGGTTGCTGAAGTGGCTATGGCAAAGGATAATGCCGAGAATATCGTAACTGTCAAAACAACTGCGTAGGCAAGAATCTGCTTATACCAAGGTAATGGAACAAAAGACAAAGGAGAAACTCTTCTACAGTGTTAGGAAGTTAATAACCCTGTTGAGGTTTCCTCAGCAGGAGGTACTGAGATCAGGAAGCCAGTGTCTGGAAGAGACAAACAGTGAAGGCAGAAGGAAGTAGGCAATGTTAGGGGGGTGTGGTCTCTTAAGGCAACAATATTATGCTCCTGAGGGAGCAAAATTGGGTGGAATCATAGAATAGTTAGGGTTGGAATTGGTCTTTAAAGGTTGTCTAGTTCACCACCCCTCCCCGCCCCTGAAATAAGTAGGTACAGCTTCAACTAGACGAAGGTGCTCAGAGCCCTGTCCAGCCTGACTTTGAATGTCTCCAGTGCTGGGGCATCTACCACCTCTCAGGCCAACCTGTGCCAGTGTTTTACCATTCTTAAAGTAAAAAACTTCTTCCTTATATCTAATCTAAACCAAATAGTGCCTTTTAATCTGGGCAAGAGGCACAAGTGCAATTTAGAAAGTTTTTAAACATAAAAGCAATCCTGCACATCTCTGACTAAAACTGAAATTGCTGGAAGATATTATCTTCAGTTGTGTTAAAGCAAGGAGCAGTTTGGCTTTTACATAAGGAACTTATTCCAGCTCAGAGCATGCCCACAGGTAGCTAATCTTCAGTGCTGATGATGGTCCCTTTTCTATTCTTTACAGCCCTCATCTCCCTTCAAGAGCTGGCAGAATGCACTGAATAAAAAAGAAACACTATTTTTTTCTATATTAAAAGAGTAGTGCTCTAAGACAGAATAAATTGGTTTCAACCTCCACCACTGCACAGGGAATCTAAAGCCTTGCTGGGAGGTTGATGTCCTTCAGGAAAACATGTTATGGGGGAGGATGAGAAAGGCAGAAAGACCAGAGCGCCCCAGTCTGGGGAACCTGAGAAGAAACTGCAGGAAAGGTCCCCAGGACTGTTAGGTCTGTGCAGTGGTAGATCTCCATCAGTTCTGTGGGATTTTTTCTGTGAGGATGGACTACTTCTGGCAGCAGAGGCAATCCAGCTGGCTTCTCCAGCAGCAGGCTGAAGGAGCTGAGACAGGATTACACAGGGTCAGAAATGAATTCGTGAACTCTCCACACTTCAGCTGAACCTGTTTATCAGAAAGCATGGAAAGGACCGATCCTCTCATCGCATTACCTGTTTTGATCCCATCATCTGGCAGTTTTGTTCAAGGCTGAGGCCCAGCATAAGGGATTTCAGGATACTTTGGAGATTGTTATGATTATAAGCATTTCAGTGAAACTTCACTAACATTTGAAATTTTCTATGCAGATTTCTCAAAATAATTCTGTTTAGGTCATAGAAATCCTAGAATAGCTTGGTTTGGAAGGCTCCTTAAAAACCACCTAGTTCCAGCCCACCTGCCATGGGCAGGGACACCTTTCACTAGGAAAGGTTGCTCAAAGCCCCATCCAGCCTGGTCTTGAACACTTCCAGGGATGGGGCATGGTATGAGCTCAGTTCAGCATTAACGCCCCAAAACACATTTGCAATTCTCCATCAAGTTGACTATTCCATCTCTAACAGGTAATTAAACTTCTGTCCTCATTTTGTAACCTCTCACCGTCCCCTCCTATCTCTCTTTCATCTTTATCTCGTGCTAATTCTGGGCTTAGCCTTCATTTTGACTAAGAATATCAGATTCCTTAATCCACTCCTCCTACTCACAAGCAGATCTGCTTTCTTTTGGAACTGCCCAGGAGCCACTATCCAGATTCTGTCACCTGCCCCCTTTCCTCCTCTGGTTTGAAATTATTTCAAAACAGGCTGAAAGCAGGGGAACACTTAACAGGTTTTGGCTCATTCTCTCCTAAAGCTATTCAAAAAAATTCATCTATAGAGAGATATCCATAGACTTAACCTCTGCCTCACAAAGTAGCAAAAAAAACCCCCAAAACCAAAAAAAAAACCAACCAAAAAACCCAAACAGACAAACAAAACAACAACAAAAAAACCCTAAACAACCAACCGCAACCAAAAAACCCCCAAAGCCAAAACAAACAAATAAAACCCCCCAAACAAACAAAATTACCCCCACATATAATCAGTATTACGACTGCAGACTCCAGTGTTTTCTGCATGAGTAGCTTTTATTGATAGCAAGGTTATGTGCTGTTAGCAAGAAGTAAGAGTTTGCAGAACATCTTCTCTCACTGTCTCAGACCCACAGAAATGGTATCTGAAGAAGAAATAAATGCAAGCACCTTGAGTTGTCAACATTTCTTGAGATTATACAAGTGGATTTGTTTTAATGTAAGTCAACCTGATTTGTCATTTGACACAAATGGACAGAACAAACTTTGAGCATCTAAGTTTGAAATATTACTGCTGGGGAAAGCATTGATAGACTGTGTCCATTCTGCTTTACTGTCTGCCTTCCTTTAATTTTAGTTTCTTTTTCTTTTCCAGATTTTGTGCTACCATCACTATGTAGATGACCACAACTACTTGTACAGAGGCCATGAGTCAGTAGAAAAGTGAGTTCCTATCTGCAGGAATACACTTCATCAGTGATGTGCTTTGGTGAACAGAGACTAAAACTGGACCTAGAATCTCTGCTTTAAGGTAAGTTAAAGTGGTGCCATAATCACTTCTCTTTGCTTGAAATTGTTTTCATCTCCCATGTTGTCTTTTAAGTGATGGAATTTTAACTGTGCATTTGTATATGGGTCTGAAACTTACCCTGTACCTCCTGTTCTAGATACCAAATCATAGGGTGGATAAAATAAAATAACTGAACAAGCAGATGAGGGACTTAATTACTAAAAGTCCAGGAAAAAAAGGATCAATAAATCCTACCTCTGTAATCTGAACATCAAGCCATATTCCATGAAGTCTAGAGCAATCGCTTTTAGCCTCTTTACTTCAATTTTATAGAGAGGCTTTAAGTGCAGGCTCTAAGTACTAGTCCTCATTGGAAGGCTTATTGTCACCATCCTCTTTTGTCAGTCATGACCTCAAGGATCATCCATATCAATGGAATACTTCTGCTGGTCCCAGCTGACTGAATCTGACACAAAAACAAGCAGTTCTTGTGGAGCTTGGCAAGAGTGATGCTGACAATCCAGCCAGCACTAATTTTTCCTCACCCAAAGAGTTATACAGGAAGCTTGCTCTTCTAAAGCCTGGAAAGATTTTAAGTTTTTCTTTGAAGTTATTTAAGGTCAAGACTTGAAGTAGTAGTGAATCAAACTATGGATGAACAGTGTCTTGAAAGGAAGGAAATAAAAGGTTTTCTTGAGGGTCTTTTTCTTTTAATGCTTTAAATAGCTTTTGTTGTGAAAAGGCTTTCAATCCACTTACAGTTTTGTCACCTATCTTCTCAAGTAACTTTCAAGATTTTCACAATGGATATACTTACTGTGTTCCATTTTGTCCAGATTCTACTGTGATAGTTGAAGCTCCTAATTTAGGCAAAGTTGGATTAATCCAGTTGTTGTTCCAAAGAAATTTAACCTTCGTAACTTTTCCAACATCAACTTCTGCATCGATGTAGGCTGTGTAAGTGTTGTCTGGTTTGAGGGTTCCCCTGTGAAAAATAACATTTTATGGATGTGACGCATGCCAGCATCTACTGTTAATTACCAGTCCTCTCATTGGCTTGGCTGTGGTATCAAATGAGTAGAGAATTAACAGAGAGACAATATTTATCATATAATATGGTAACAACATTACTGCCAATTTTCCAACTTAATTCATCCCAAATCAGTGTTTTTCAGAGGCAGGTGGGCCTGATATGCTGCAGGCACACCTCACAGTGAGGACCTAGTTAGAGGATAATCCCTGTGGAGGTGGTAGAGCTCGCTCCCTGTTGCTTATGTAGGGAAGGGATTTTTTTGCATATAGATGAAATTTTCATTTAATGTTAGTTAATTTATATGATACAGATGTTGGGTTTGTTTTGGCTGGGCAGAAGGTTTATCTACTAGCTGCTCAGCCTGGCTGTCTAGCAGAGATTCCCACACATGGCCAAGTAACATGGCCATGTCTTCCTGGTATCCCTAGTTTGTAATCTGACTTCTTGCTTCATATCGCATCAATAGAGCAAATTCTAAATGACAGCAGTTTGAGACTGGTAAAGGCTTCAGCTACTGCATCTCACTGCACATTAGCCAGTACTTCTCCAATCCTTTTCTTTGCTCTCTCTCAGACCCACACTCTATTTTCTTAAATTTACCCCTGTCAGCAGACATTTGAATGAATCACCCAGAAGAAACCTCTACAGTTTTATCAAGCTTCATGAGAAAGACAGGACTTTCATTCCTAGCTTTGTACTCACTCCTGCGTCTGCCTGCAGAGGAGAGTGTTTACTCCCCTCCATATTAAAAGGCTTATGGTAGTGGAAGTAATGAGAGACAGGACAAAATCCATCTGCCTTTTTGTTCCTCTGCTGGAACAGAGGTGCCTGGTAGGATACAGCAAGTTTTGCTGGAGAAGAAAAGAACTTCGCATCCAGCAACTGTATTGAAACAGGTCCTACAAAGCTAGAGAGGGCTGGAGTGCATCCCATACTGCCAGATCTGCCAGATTCATCTCAGGTGAATGCACGGATGCATGTGAACTGGGATCAGCTCATAGCACACACCTTCTGCTTGCATGAGGATGTGAAGTCCTTGGAAAAGTGGAAGTGACATAGTTATAAGTAAAAAAAGCAAAGAATTAAACCCAAACCTCACATCAAATGCCTTCTCCGTATTTTTCATAATTTCAAATATTTTAGTTGAAGCAAACAAGAAAAATGCAAATAAACAAAAACCACAAGAGGCAAGGAAGCAGCTTCAGTGTAAGCAGGAAAGATATGAGCAACAAAAAGTAGATTTTTTTGTATAGTAAATCATAAGGTAACTTTAGCTGAAAGCAACTGTGGCAACATTTTACAAGCCTGTGAAAGACAAAAAGATCAGAACTCTCCTATTGCAGGTCCAGCAAGTCCTTTGTGGAACAGCAAGCAAGCGACACCAAATTCTGACATTTTAAAATCCTGCATTTTAACCTTTTCCCTTCAAGTGTAAACCCAGAGTGAGTGAACTATTGCTACATTTACATCAGTGGTAGAATTTGATCACTAAAAAAAGATCAATTTAAACAGAATTATTAATTAAAAATATGAATTAAATATTCTAGAAGTTTCTTTTCTGTTGAATAATTAACTTACTTGGTGACTTGGTGCTGCTTTGTGTTCCCATCACTGCCATACAGGGCAACATTTACATATCCATTTACTTTACTCTTTCCAGAGAGGGTCACAGTTACTTTGTACCTCCAAACTATACAGAAGAAATACAGTAAGTTAGGCTGCACCCAGGGAGAAACAGTCTCTAAAATATCACATGCTGGCATTTTGTCTATTTTTTCCTGTCTGTACACAGCAGTTGAAAGCAGAAGATACAAAACACCAATGAGTCAGGTATGTCACTGTGTCCTAATGAGATCAACATCAGAAATGGTAGACATTTGTGTTACTTTCTGGAAAAGAAAAAGAGAAAACTGGTCCCTACCATAGTAAATACAATATAGATTTCAGCATTTTGAAGGATTTCATACACAGTGATGTTGGAAAGAAGGCCATGTTAGGAATCAATTCAGAATCTAAGCAGTGTAAAATAATTTTTTGGGCGGGTGATTTCTTTCAGTGTGCAATAAGCAAAAGCAGCTTGAGAAGATTGTGATTTGTGTTTACAAAGGTGAAGGAAGAACTGTGTTTTGAGAGCTGACATTTAGGATAACTAAGGTTGTAAATGAGGTTCATTTGGTCCATCCAGTTCTGAAACCAGCCCAGCTGTGATTGGCTTGCTCTTGGCCTTTGTCAAATGGAGTTTTGAACATCTAAAAGGTGGAGATTTCCCAGCTTCTCTGGAGCCCTCTTCCTGCCTTTAGCCACTGTCATTGTGACTGTGATTTTCATACTACTTAATAAGAAATTCCCTTGCGTGCATTGCCTATCCTTTCCTCTCCTTGCACCTTGTAGTGCAATCCACTAAACATGTCAGTGATCTTCACTAGACTCTGTAGTTTGCCAACAACTTTCTTGTACTGGAGTGCTCCAAACTGGGCAGTAGTGTTGGAGCAAAACAGGAAAAAGCATGAAGAACTGAACAGCCCTTGCACTGTGTTGAGACCTGTTCATCTGTTAAAATTGATTGTAAAGCAGGAAAATTAAAAAAGTTTTTACAAGGAGTAGGTAGCAATGGAAGGAATCAAAACTCACGAGGAAAATCCCTGGCCTCTCCAGTATTCAGGTAAAGTTTGAGAAAGTCCTCTGTAATTTTCCCTTTGAATTTATCTGCATAGTGACCCATATTTGGGCATCCTTCTTGTGGGCATGGAAAACATTTTCCCTAGTGAAAACAAATATATATCTATTAATAACATTATCCAGCCAGCCAAGAACAAAAAATTAGTTGCAGGACATATTTTTAATATACCCACCTAACTGGCCCTGTATCACAGCAACAGATTTCAAGTAACCCTTTCTATGACTTGAGAAGGATCATGGAAGCTAGCCAACTTTCTCAGAGGCTCTGATTTTTCAGGGCTCTGTGCTGCTTCTTGGGCCATTTAGTTCAATCCAACCACATCAGTGCCAATCTTGAGTAGTCTTGAACTGGAGCAGGGAAGAGAGGTGTCCTTCCCAGCAACTGATGAGAAAGAAGGATGTCTCCTTATAGGTTCAGGTTGGGTCAAGGGAGGCTTTGTCTCGAAAACCAACCTCACTTTTATCATGAAAGCAGCTTTCTAGTATGGTGACAGAAGCAGGTAGTCACCTTCTCCCAAAGCAATCTGAGAAGTGTGATCTCTATCACCTGCTAGAATGTGTAAAGGTTGAGCTAAGCGCTGTGCAAGTTTATACCTCTGTCTGTGCTGCTTGTAGGGTATGATGAGCCTGTCACCTTCCTGCTGCTCTTAGGCTGTAATTCTTTGTCTCCCAGTCTGGGACAGGGAAGGGCTTCCTGACCTTGGTCCGTAAAGCATTGCTTTGTCCCTGGAGCCATCTTCAGTCACCAAAGGACTGCAGGTTATCACATATTATTTTACTTCTTGTTCTAAACCCAAGAAACCTAAGCTGTGTTTGAAAGCGTGCCTGCTACAGTATGGGATCACAGTCCTTGCTCTTGATAAATACATTTGGCCATTACAGGGACAGCCTGTTTTCTTCACCTCTTCCCCAGTTCAACACGGAGGAGCAGGCCTGGGGAAGCCACACAGGCTCCAGTAGCACTTCAGGGCTGCCACACCAGCACCAAACTAGATATGCCCCTGTTCTGTTACTGCCTTCTCCTACTTTCACCTGTGTCACCTGCACAAGCTGTAATACTTTTGGACATCTGATACCTACTCCTCTTACAGATACATTCACTGGGTGCAAGCTAGCATAAGTACATTGAATTTCAGATGCATAGATAAGAGCCACTATTTTCAATAAGGTGCATCCTGAAGTTCTGAGAGATACTTACTGATTGAAAAAGATCATATGAAGCACAAGGATAGCCTAAAAAGCCATTAGGGTAGATGATGCTGTCCGAGTAATACTTGTAACTCCGCAAATGATTGCAAGCCACAAAGTCCCGGGTTCCTGTGAAGAGATGCTTCCAGGTTAGTTCTTCCTTTCTGTTACCCTTCTAGGAAAGAGATCAGCACAGCCCTTGCCCTGTGATTGGGATGCATCACTCCTGCTCAAAAGCCTTAACGCAGTTCTTGGAGCATCAAACATAAAGTTGGAAACTTACTTACTTACTTTTGGGAAATTGATGCCCTAAGGAATGTCACTGACTCAACAGGTGTAAAATGCAAACTTGAAATGCTTTGTGGAGACTGACTGTGCAGCTTAGTGCACCCCTGCCCCCCCAAACCCACTCATTCGTGCAATCTGACCGAGTTTAAATAGAAATGAGAACTGCATGAGGCAACAGTTGCATTACCATAACAAAAGAAAACCAAATGAAAAGTATTTAACAGGGAACTTCCTAAGGCAATGCTGATTTGCCTCAGCTGAGGACTTCAAAACAAAATTATTATTTGGGGGTGCATAAGAAAGGAGACTCTTAGGATTAAAATAATGAATATATTATTTTTCTTTGTGTTGCCTTTACTTTCCTATCTTTAGGTTAAAAAGATCATATACAGTGCAGTTATTTCTTTGTGCTTTAATTCCCCACTATTAATAACAAGTTTACTCTATCCACAAAAAAAAAAAAGGAGAAAGAAAAAGTAATGCCTCCAGCTGCATTTAATAAAAGATGGAGTAAAAGGCTAGTTATCACAAATCAGTTCATGGATTCCCAGAGTTTAAGGTGTTTGCAGTAGTATAAGAAAGACCTTAGATAATATACTGAAAAATCTCCACAGCAGAAATCTTCTGGGTTTTTTTTATTTTTTTTAACATTATGTACAATTTAAGTAGATAGACAGAAATTTTGTAATACTCAGAGATTTTATTAGAGCCATATAAAACAACAAAGAACAGTGTAATTGAGCAGCTATGTGCCAATCTTTTTTTAGCTGGCTAAAAGTAGACATGATAACATCGCTTCAGGGCAACTCAGACTGTAATCAGTAACTTAAAAAAGAGTTACATTAATTGTTCTATCTCAGAAGAAGAATTTCAGCTGAAGATACACTAACAGGAGCAGCTGTGAACATCCTTGCCCTGCTCCACCAGTGCTGCTGCTGAGCAACTAGACACAAAGTGCAATGTGTGCTACAGGCCCTTCTAAATTTCTTGGCACAGTTCCAGTAACTTTTATTTCTGCTATTAGATACTTTAGAGGAGACATATTTTGCAAAGGCAAACCCTTTGTCTTGTTTATTTTTTAATGAGCTCTGAAAAATTGTGTGTTTTGAGCCTATTAATAGTTTTGCTGTGCTCTGCAGCTGCCATTGCCAGTGGACACACCAAGAGCTACTGCAAAACACCTGAATGAGAGAAAGTTAAGTGGCTACAGGTGACATACCCATGAATTTATAATGGAATCAACATACTTACCTTCCCAGATGCCATCGAGATCTACAATCTGTGAGACAGCGTTCTTCCCACACCCTGGCATTTCCTCTCCTCCATTTGGATAAAAGTCAATATGTCCTATTGCTGGTCTTATGCCAAAACCTGAAGCATTTAAAACATTGGTAAGCATGCTTTAAATTAACGTTGTCTCATACCTGTAGCTGCTGGCTTCAAGTTTGTCTGTGCATGGTGTTTTAGGAGCTCTTAGTGACCAGTATGGTGTATTTGTTCTGTGTCTGTGACAGCACAACAGAGTCTTGATGAACAATGAGACTACTTAAGTGCCATAGGGCATAAATAATTCAGTATTAATACAGTAGACCTGAATACTCACCTAAGTTGGGGATTGTGGGAGCTGAGTCTGTATGGATAATGTCAACAAAGTCTGCATCAGATTTATCCAGTCTGACTTCAGTTGGAGTGCCTTGAAAATAAGGTTGAGCAGGGTCCAGTCCTGAATGAAAATGACTAGCGTTATGTATAGATAAAGAGAAGTAGATGTAGAATCATTTCACATAACACTGATTGATTATGTATAATGATTATCAATATACAGTTGCCTAGGGTTCCTCATACTAGGTAATATAGGCATTAATGAAATGATGATGTGTGCTCTCTCTTACCAAGTGGCTTTTCTTCCAGGAAGTCAAAGAGGTTACTTTTGTGAAACCTATTAAATTTTACTAATTTATATATTTACACCAATATTGAATCACAGCCCTTGGAAATAACTTTTTTTTTTAAATTTAATTGAACTTCCCTTTAATACTGTTGTTCAGACTGAGGTTGCTGTGTCTGCATCCCGTATAACTCATGTGGTTTCTAGCCTACCTTGCTTGAGAGTACTCAAAGAGGAATTTCAGCTGATAGCACCCCGTGTGTTTGAAGGTGTTGAAACCTGCCTGCCTACTTCTGGCTCCAGTCAGATTTTGGGAAAAACATCTTGTTTTGAAATGACGATCTTGGCTCTTGAGCCTAGCAGAAAATAGAATTGATTTGCTTCCCACATTGCTGCAGCAATTTCAGGAGCTTGTAAAGTCTTGCAAATTACACAGTTTTTGCCAACTTATAGTTGCATCTCTTCTTGTCCCTGGGCAACACATTAGGGTTTGCTTTTAAACTGACTTTTGTAGACTTTTAGTCCAAGGTTCACCAAGCCTGAAATCCCTGAGGAAAAGTAAGCAATTGAAAAGGGTTGTGTTAATAATATCCAGAATTGTCTTTTATGCATGAAAGGTCACTCTGCTTAATGCACAACGCCCTTGGTGCTGCCCGTGTGATGAATAAGATCAGACCCATAGCTTTACCTCTGGAAGGGCTGAACATGTTAGAAAATTTCCTTTGCTGTGTAACACATGTGCAAGCAAAATAATCATCATGCTGACTGTTTTCCCACGCTTATCAGGGCACTGCTCCTTGGTGTACCATAAGAGGCTGAATTCTGTAATACTCAAATTACCTTGACTACCCTGCAGCCCATGGATAAAACCGGAAGAGGAAATGAGCAGCAACGTTTTGTTTGGTGGCTGAAGTCACTGACTTACCAGTTATTCTTCCAATCCCTGGCCTCCTCCTGCCAGCCTCACCAGCAGCATGTGCTCCAAGGCTGTGCCCGATTATGTGGACGTCAGCCGGAGAGTATCCGTATTCGTCCTGGGAAAACAACAACAAAGAAAAACTGCTACATCTCTTTTCATCAGCAATAGGGAAGACTAAAAAGGGGTTGAAAAACTAGTTCTAATTGGACCACTGACTCCTCTCCTATAAGGAACTCTTATAGGATTTCAGCATCTGTTTGCCTGTATAGTTACTTATGTTCAATACATAGATTTTTCAGAACTCCTTATTCAGGTGCTCCCTGCCTTTGGAGGCTGTTACAGCTCCAGACAGTTCTGTTCTGAGAGGCTCTGTACCTGTGTCACATTCTAGGCCTGTTAAGATTCACAGAATGCTTATCTGGCTTACGAGAGTCAGCCAGGCAGGAACTCTGAGTTGCACCTGACAGGTTGGGCACCACATGCAGCTGGGGGAGAACATGAGAGGAGAGATACCCTCGGCCTTTTTGGACAGTAACTCAGGAGCTGCAATGCAGATGTAGAGAGTGAGACGGGTCAGAGCACTCCTAGACCCAGCATGCTCTCTGTTTTTAGTAATTTATAGTTATTTTGTGGGAAATGTGTGTTGAAAGCAATTAGATTAAAAGAAGGCTTCAAACCAAGCATCACTTCCCATGTGAAGCTGCCTACAAAAGTGGGCATGAGGCACCTCCTGCAGAGTTGGGTACTGTCCGCCGTGGCTTTCCCTGGTGGGTCCTGCTTGTCCCCAGCCACTGTTGCTCCCTGAGAGTAGTTGTCCTCCAGCCTCTGCTGACTGGCAGCTTATTTTCTGGCATTCTTACGAGCTCTTTAGTAGGTTTTGGTAGGTTCTGTCTCCATAAAGAAGCAGTTTGCCGTGTCCATTATTTCTGCCTGGCTGTACTGCAGGAATATCTTGTTGAAATTCCTATCCCAAGGTTGTCTAGAACAGTTTTTTTAAGAAAAGGTCTGGTTTCAGCACAACTGAAATGATCGTGGAGCAGAAGACTGTTTTCTGCTGGCTACATCCACATTCATGGAAGTTCCAGTACCGTATTTCTTTCAAATCAGTGTTACAGCTATAGCTTTGTATACAGAATGCTCTTACCATAAGAACTTGTACAAAATAAGCGATTTCGGCGCCTACAACACGGATGTTGTTCGATGCCTGGGTGTACTGACATCTTGCACCTCTCTTCCAGTTCACACAGATGCAGTTCACATCTTCCACAGTAAGCATCCTCTGTTTTGTAAAACAAGAGTAAAACCCATGGTAAATACAGTACGGAATCGAGTCGTGTTGCTTATTACAGCTCAACTCGTGTATTTTGTGTGAACTTGTATGACAACCTTTTGAGAACCAAAACCTGTAGCATGTGGGTGTGGTCGTGCCTGCTCACAGTGGTGTGTGTGCTCACACAATGCTGAAATAGGGTGATGTGCTGTAGGAATGGCCACAATCATTTCAAATGCCTATAGCAGTATTTTTTACAGAAGGGAAAACAATATCAATAGTGCTACTTTTAATTTTTATTTTCAATCAAACTTTGTATGTAACACTGAGAGCTCTACTTATGTACTGATTCACTTCAGTGATTTAAAAATACTTATTTAATTAAAATTGAATTAGAACTTACATTTTTGATTATAAAAATCAACGGTGTTTTTCTGATACAGATTTTTAAAAAAGAGAATGCCTTTTTATAAGAGGGTGCATAGTCTGATGGTGTTCCTGAATATCCATTCCAAATTTATTACTTTATTTGGAGATAGATAGATAGATAGATAGATAGATATGCAGGCAGATGCCTTATTGTCTGCCACAGAATGAGAAGCTTTACTGTCCTCCACTGAGCTGGATTGTTTGGCTAAAAGTATTTTGCTTTAGAAGCTTATGTATAGTTATTCTTCTTTGCTTTGTGTTCAGACATTATAAAGCATCTAAAAACAGTTAAAACTGGCAAAGGATAAAAAAGGCAATTGAAGTGTCTGTGACCATGTTAGAAGTAATAAAAATCAATGTGCAGATAGGATTATTGCTTAATGGGAAGGAAAGTAAGTAACAGATACACATAGGAGGGATGATGTATTCACAATCCCATTTGCTCCACTCTTTTTTAAAAAGATTCACTGAGACCAAATTTTCTCTAAATATAAATAAATTGGAGTGTTGTGATAAAACATAGGCTACCATCATGGAGAAAAAAATTAAGGATTTATCTCAAGCCTCTACATCCTTGTGAAAATTGATCAAATGGATTCAAGGTACTATCTGAAGGAAATTATGAGCTATCTCGTTGACTGTGAAGTTCTAGGAAAAACCCTCTATTTTAAGAGGGGAAAGGGGGAGAGAGAAAAGTGTGAAAACATCACAATGTTTCTAATACTGTGATTAAATTATTAACTAACAAATCCAACAATCATTTGTGAATTTTCATAAAGTGATAATCAGCATAGATTTTTTTTCAAGAGAAAGTGACAAATAAATTTAATCTCTTTTCTTTTTACCTAGTATCAAAGAAAAGCAGGTGATGGGGATGCAATAAGTGTGAAATGCCTTGATTTAAGTTTCACATTGTTTCTCATAGTGATCTCATAAGTAAAATAGGAACACATAATTTTAAAAAATTGTAGTTATGTTAATAGATTTTTGAAAACCGTATCATGCAAGTGCCATCAGCTGGGATTTTGCTCTGTGCTGTATGACCAGTAGCTTTCATTAGCTACAGCTGCCACATAAGCATGTTTGAAGGACTTGAGAAAACCACAAGCTGGATTTGCACTTTGTGTGGGGACAGGGTTAAGAAATAATTCGTGGAATTAGCAGAAAAATCAATAAAGCAGAGTGCTTTACTACATTCAGTGTTCGTAGTAAGTGTTAGATTGACAGCTTTGTTTGAAATGCTCCCCTTGAGGTCCCTTCTGGATCTCATTTCTGCAGCTTTATTGCTCCTGGTAATGGCCAGCCCAAACAGCCCCCCAGCCCCCAGGAGCCACACAGCAGCCCAAGCCTTTGTGATAAACTTCCACATCTAGAAACCTGTTCCTTCTCTGGGGAAAACAGGATTCAGCAGCTCTGAGTCTGCAGTTATTTCTGGAATCATCCTAGATCCTAAGCAGTATCTTTATCCAGGGTTTGTATTGTTTTTACCAAGAAAAAGGACACTTATGGAGTCAAATCCTGTTGTCACTTACTTCAGTAAAGAGAAGAACCTTATAGATTTTGCCTCATGCTTTTCCTCAAGGTGCAAAGCTACATATTTAAGTTGATAACAATTTGAAAATGTCACCTTTTTTCCCTTTCTTATCACTTCAAATATCATGAGAAAAATTGGTTAGAAACAGGGAAATCAGACAATTTTTAGGAATGTGTTTATAAATGCAAACTAAGGTACCTCACAGGGACAGGATGTTCCTGTGGTACATACCTTGCACATATCTGACAGCCAGTGTTCTTCTCCATTGTCTATAAATCCATGTACTATAAATCTGGTCATCCTGCTCGTGTTAAAATTGGAGTTCTCAATTGTCGACTTATCAACTGCAGAGACTTCCTACAGGAATGTAGATATTAAATTAATGTAGATAATAAATTAATAAACCTTTAAATCTGCTTTTTGTAAATAGTTTTCCAAAATTGCAAAGACCTGAACTATGGTGATCTGTATAGGTGTTTAAAAGTTATGCAATGTTAAACTCATCTGCAAGCATTCACATGACTATGGCTTAAGGTCTGTATTTCCATTCAAACAGGCTTTGACACATATCTTAGAGCAGAAAAGACTGTACTTTTCAAGTGTTTTCATTTTGTCTGTGGAAAAAAATACCCAAAGATGCTCAGTTTCCAAGTATTTCTCAATGGGGACCCTGCCAAGGAGCTGGAAGAGGTTGTCTCTTGAACAAAGTGGAATTTTTAACACTTTTCAGGAACACAGCTGAAGCCTGTATTTATTCACGATTTTTACATGTGAATTACTAATGTTTAAACTGCAACAGTTCTTACTTGAGAGTCAGTAGGATTTTCTTTTGTGTACAGGAGGAAGTGAATGTCTATACTTTCTGGTTTCCAGGGTAACTTATAGACTGGTCTTTCTACAGTCCCAGACCATGGCGCATCATCTGTGAAGCATCCAAGCCTTTCAAAGCAAACTTCTTTGCCTGTAGCATTAGGATCAGATCAATAATATGTGAGTGAGCAGAGAAGAGGAGCAGTTAGTCAGAACTCACAGCATCGCTTCTCTGGGGGTCTCTTGATTCCTTTTAACAGAAAGCAAAGACCAGAAGTTTCCCCCTCCTAGATCTTTAGAGGCTACAGTTTGCCGTAAGGAAAGAAGCCGCCCTCTTGCTCATCAACCAGGTCTTCAGAGGAGTTCCTCTGTGGTATCCTCTCTTATACCTTGGGTATCTTTCCCCAGATGTTGCTTTTCCCAAAGCAAAGACAGCTGAAGAGTTTCTCCTAACACCAAGCCAAGGTATTGCAAATGATCAGTAATCAATTGAGACTGTGCTGAACAGCTGACTGCACACAAGAAGTCACACTACACAAGCCAGTGTCTTCTGCTGAATATAAAACTATAGCCTCATTAGACTGCCTCCACTCCCTGCCCCTGGCTTTTTCTCCATTTCCATCACTAAGAAGAGTACAAGAAATAATTCTCTAGGCATGGTAGAGCAATAGCTTTGTTCTGACATAGGAAACATCAGCATTTCTTGCTTATTCCTAGATTAGAATTTCCAGAGTGGAGAAGAGGAAGGACAACGTGCACATGCATTCATCTCACCATTCTTGTATGGGACAGTGAGCCATGTAACCTCAATCAGTAACTGTTAAAGCACCATGTTGTAAAATAATACCTCACAAAATACAGCAACATAGGAAGGCAATATAAATACTAATCCCTAAATGCTTACCTTCTGCTGCACTGAGAAGGAATAGGGCCAGTATCCAAATTCCAAGCATCTAGAACAGTAGAAAAAGAAAGAAGAAAAAGAAGCAGCTAGGATTTGCTAACCCACTCGATTAGCAAGCACACTTAGCTTTCTGGTGCTGATTTTTCTCAAGGTGAACAGGGTGCTGTGACTTCTTCTCTGCAGCATCTGTCTATGACTGCTGTGTACGCAAGACAAGCGTGAGTCAGCTTTGTGCTTGCTTGCTCCACTAGAGACTGGGGGGTCATAAATATACTAAAGCATAGCTTAAATCCAGAGTGATTTTTGTCCTATTGAGGCTGCACTTTTTTTCCCTAATCAAATGTAGAGGAGCTACTTTAGAACTATCATGAGGAGTAGCATAATGTGAGCTGTAATTCCCCGTTATACTTCTTACGTGGTGTCATGAGAAGTCAAAAACCTGACAAGGTAAAAAAAAAACCCAAATCTGAACTACTTACGATGCAGCCTCGAAGGTCCATGCAGTAATGTGCAAACTTTGCAAGCACTTTTTATAGTCTGCTTTATCCTTGGAAATGTTCCTTGAAAGATAGGAATATTTATTTCAGATTATAGATTATAGCTAAGCTGAAAAACAACTTTAATGGTTGGTTTCTCTGAAAACTCCAAAACCCATGGACATAGATTTCTTGAATTAGAGTGCTGGAGGCCGGAATGGGATTGGAGCTCCAGAGGTAGGATAATTCCTAGGCAGCAATGCATCAGGATCAGGACATTAAAGAGAATTATATGTATCTGTGTGTTTTGTCTTGGCTGAGAATGTTATTTTTAGTGTTGTGTAGTTGGGACTGCTGGGGATCTACTGGGACAGTTAGTAGGGAGCCATACTGTTTTTATGTCTCCTTCCTTGCCCTGCATCAAGTGACTTCAGATGTGGAATTCTCCCATGTTTCTGGGTCTTTTGTGCCCCATTCCTGACATCAGCTCAATTTGTCAAACTCAATTTGAAAAACTTCTTAGTGGTTGGTTGGTATATTCTTTTCATAGTGAAAGAGCCTTATCTTCTCCTGATATCACCTTAATTTCTTTGTTGAAATGAGTAAATGTAGAAGGACAATTATCTGACCCTTTGGATCCTTTCTATACTACCTGTGTAACCCAAGTTTTGAGAAAGCCCTTTTCTGAGGGATGAACTGAGAGCAAACACTGGAAAGCTGTACAAATAACACACGAAATTCCCCCAGACATTGGGACATGGCTGGTTTATATAGGAACGCTACAGAGCTCAGTAGGTTGTTCAATTAGATACATCAAATAAAAGGTGATAAATAGCCTGTAGAAATGAACAGGACTAGGCCTGGGAACCCCTTGGACCTGTTTATTTTTAGGAGAAGGCTGTAAGTGAACTCAGGAAGAAATGAGACCTGAGCTAACTCCACTTAGAAAGCTTTGTCAGCTTGGCTTTGCTTTATGGCTTTATGGCCATCTATGTTTGCAGA
Organism: Lepidothrix coronata; assembly: GCF_001604755.1. Classification (NCBI taxonomy): domain Eukaryota; kingdom Metazoa; phylum Chordata; class Aves; order Passeriformes; family Pipridae; genus Lepidothrix; species Lepidothrix coronata. The sequence goes on along the minus strand of NW_016690205.1, from coordinate 52,501 downwards.
GCTGATGTTCCCTAATCTCCACCTCTGGGAATGACCAAATGGACACCAGCTGTGTGTATAGGTGTTACACTGCTATTACCTGTGCTAGTGGAATTTGTTTCTTTAAACAGTAGTGAAATTTTATTTTGTACTAAAATATCACTTTGATACTGATTTAGAGCTTAGTGCTCCCATCTTTAATTGGAGTAGCATTTTAGTTTGTAAATATGTTCCTGCCAGTGATATAGGAGAATCAGTACAAGCCCTAGTGCACTGACAAGTTTTAACACTTGTTCAAAATGGGGGGGAACAGTCTTTCCCATTAGTTTAAGAGCTGGTGGAAAAGATTTGAGTTGGGATTTTATCAGAGCTAGTCTGCTGCTCTATTCAGCACTGTAATAACACAGGGCAAACAGCATAAACAGACAGTTCCTTAGGCCGTGGTCCGTTGGGTTTCAGCTCCTTCAGGAAGAATGGGCAGTGCTGGAGTGCTTGTCCTTCCCTATGATGCAGGCTGCTCTTTGCCTGGAGGAGCTGTTTGGGTCCTTGTGGCCTCACAGTCAGAGGCTTTGGAGGAAGGATGGCATTTGAAAAAGAAAGCGATAAATTAAGGCACAGCTATGTTTCTGCAATCCTGAAGAAGCTGTGGCCTGGGATAGGAACATGCAGAGGAAAGGACTGGATTTGTGGAGTTGCAGGGTGCTCTGGCTGTCTCCTGGGACACGGTGTGGTGCTTCCCAGCATTGTGCACGTTTTCCTCACCACTTTCTTAGAAGTTTATCTGCCCAAGTACTTGGACGTCATTTCTCAAACGTGGGGAAATGGGAGTGAATAAATGATTAACTCTTTCTTCCTGTTCATTAACTTAGAATTTGGGGTTTATACTTTGAAAAATATCCACTACCTCGGTCTCTTAAAGCTCCAGGAGGCTCACTCATGCCATGTTTCGCAGAGCAGTAGTGTTCATTGAAATGAACAGTCAAAGCGAGGTTTTGCAAAGCCTAGATTACTCAGCCTTTGTCTCTAGGACTGTCAGCGGGCACAGCAAGGGTTCGTGTTTGAAGCTGAACAGGAGCCAGGAGCTGGGCTTCAGTGTTTAGTTTCTGCCAAAGTGGGGAGTGCTTCACTTGTACTTTCATCTGTTGGTTCCATGCTTTGAAGGCTTTACCCACATCCATGCACTTGCTGTGCACAAGGGGCTGTGCTGACCTGCCGCAGGAACGTCCTGCTCTTGTTCTGCTCCTGCCTCATCCCAGAGTGTCTTCTGAGGGCTGTGTTCTTGTGTGGGGCTGGAAAGCTTTAAGCAGCAGCAGGGGCCACAGAGAGGGGCTGTTTGGGACCATTCTCAGCCTCAGGAGTATTCTGAGGACACGTGCTGCCTTGAGAGTGTTTGATAATTTGCCAGATTTTCTGTCTGTCAGTGTGGTGGAACTCAGCTCTTGCCTTGGGGCACTGGTAAAGCAAGACTGTGCAGTGTTATAAATGGATTTTAGCATCTGTGATTTCTCGTTTCTCCCATAGTTACAAGTACAGTAAACTTGTTTCAAACATGAAAAACCTTGACAAGTGTGTTTGCAAAGAACTGAAAAAAACCAAAGGAAGCAACGGACTTTTTTTTTTTAAACTTTGTTTTAATTGCCTTATGTACTAACATTTCCATGCACAGGGCTGAGGGTTTGCTCAGCTGCTGTATACAGAACTTGGTGACCTCTAGCAAGGTGTAAGTAACTGGGGAACTCCGTATGCCACAGTTCCATGGCCACAATAAGTTGATCTGAGAAGAAAAAAATATCTTGAATCAAGATTTATTTATCTGTTTTCACCCCGTGAAAAATGAAAGGGTGTCAGCTGTCCCCTTGAGAGTTGTTAGTTCAACTCATAATCCCACTTAAGCCTTCCTAAAAGCCTGCTGTACAGAATATTTGCATCTGTATATTAACAGTAACAAGGTGAATGTCCTTCTTTTGGGGACCAGCTGTAAAATTTAAGTTTTAATATATTAATAAAATTAATCTCTAGATTCACAAATATAGAACTCTAGATAAAAGTCAGAAAGGTGGGTTGTTAAGCTCCCTTTATTTAGGCTATGTGCTTAACTAGATTGCCCCAATCAAAGTTCTGCAGCTTTTTGGTTTTTAGGAGCTCATACCAAAAGGGATTTCATCAGCCTCTCAAAATAATCCATGACAATGCCAAACTATGGGTTTTCTCCTAATATCTAAGCAATATTTCTTCTCTTGTGAAATACATTAATTAAATCTTGACCTAAACCCAGTGGATATTTGGAATAGTTGATGATGACCCTTCACAGACAGCTTAGGCCTATGTTTCTGTCCTCCTCTCCAGGTTTTTCTTTATTGAGGAACACACTTCCTTCAGCTGCTCTGAAGTTTTCTTAATCTTTTGCTATTTTTCCAAACTGCGCTCTGTGTGTATTTTTTCCTGAAGTATACTCTCCAAACTTGAAAATGCCCCTACTTCTGGTTACAGTCTTACCCCAATTATTCCAATCAGAATAAATACTTCTTGGATCTTCTGTATACTAATTCTGATAATGCACCTGGGAATGAGGTTTGCTTTATCTTGGTTTGTAATTGTAAATTATTGGACATTATTCACTGCTGTATTCTACTCCAGACAATTATTCTCTGGTGCCTACTCAAACATTTGATTTTCTGTCCAAAGTGTAGCAACTTGTCCTTGTCATTACTGAAATTCACATTGTTGAATGCAAACCACGTGTCCAATTCAAGACCATTTTTCAATCTTGTCTCCCGGGGTTTTTGCACTCCTTTCCCATTCCTTCTGACCTGTCAAAAGGATATACTTACCTCTGTCCATCCTCTCCATGCACTATATTGACTGTTTCTGCTCCTAGTCTTGTCCAGAGCAGAGAAAATATGGCTTTATTCCAGAGAAATTCAATTTTTGTAGTATTTTTGGGGTTAATTTCAACATCAAGATATTTTGTGTAGACTGCATCTTGAGTGAGGTCTCCACTGCAAACAGAATGAAGACAGCAACATGAAGTTTGACGGGGCAGAGATTGCTGAACCAAATGACATTCTCCACAAACTTTCAGTTCTTCCCTTTGTTACAACAGAAATTCGCATTTTTGGTTGTTCTTTAACAGAACACAGCACCAGGGCTCTGGGGCGTTATGCTCTGAACAAGGAGAGGATGAAAAGTGGTACTCGACACTTTCTTGGGCCTGAGGCAGGAGACCAGAGGGAGAGGAGAAGAGTGAAGCAGGGGCTGTCCCCCAGGCTGTGTGCCAGGTTTGCAGTGTCACTGCAGGGAGAGCTGCAGGTGAGCTGGAGCACAGAAACACAGAGCTCATGGAAATGGAAGTGATTTCCATTTCCTTTTCTCAACCATCCATCTGCCCTCATGGGTCTTACTTATGTAATAACTTCTTTCATATCTGATGTTAAGCAGAATGTTTGCAATGCCGGATAAATGTTCACACTGTTTAAATATGTGGAAAATATGCAGACCAATGTTAGGAGCATTAAATGCTATAGAGAAATAATAATTTAACTTACTTGGCAATTTCATATTCTTTTGTGTGCCCCTCTGTGTCATAGAAAACTAGGTTTATGTCTCCTCTCGTTTTCTTTACACCAGACAATTTTATAAATACTTTTTGTCTCCAAGCTGCATAAATAAAAGCAAAAATAAATCTAGATTATCATTGCTATGAGAGACCTAAAAATGCTAGTATACCAGGAAGTTATTTTTTTCTAACTGGAATTCATTCCTGTTAAGAAATGGAAGACTTTGTGAGCTTGAATTTTGATAACTAATGTAGCATTTTTTGTCAGAGATATTAGCAGTTGTTCATAGAAGCAACACAGGTACGCGGCAGTAAGTCACATCAAGGCAATGACTTTTCAAACAAGTGGACAACTGTAACAAACCTTCTCCACTCACCAGCAAAAGGTTCATCTGCTGCTGTATTCAAAAAATACTTTTGGTTTTCCCTCTTCAGTTTATCAGGGAATCTGTCAGCATAGTGCCCCATCATTGGACATCCCTCGGGCGGACATGGGAAACAGTCTCCCTAGGGAAAAGAAGAGCATCAGTTAATGAGTCTTTTTTCATCCTAGCTCTGATGAAATTAAGGCTCAAGATGCTGTTCTGATCTTGCAAAGCTGTGGCAGTGCTGTATATTGTCACAACTTACCACCAAAACCTGATAAACTTGTTTTAGATAATGGCTCCTGCACCCAGGAGGGTGTAGAATGAGCAGGTTTGATATCTGTGTATGATAATGGTCTGAAACTCATTAGTTCAAATATTTTTCAGTTAGGTTCTAGTTCAAAATATAAGCAAATTTTACCTTCCTAGTGGAAGAGGACTTGCCCACATTCACATTGCAATATCATATGGGAGAAAATAAATGGAGCATCATTCATAAGTACATTCATTTAGGTGCTCTAATCTGTGTCCAATGTAAATTAGAGCACAGTCAAGGATTCTGGAGGCTCCAAATGTCTCTTCTTCCAGCCAGGAATTAGCAGGATAGATATATCTAACCTATGTGCCCTTTGCATAAAAGTTTGGGGCGATAATTCCATGAGGTTTAATTTTTTCCCACTTTTTTGGTGATATCATCTATGCTTCAGGATTCATTTTCCAGAGTGGAATAGTTGATGGGAACTACTGTGTGCTGTGCTTCCTCCTACCCAACCACACCATGGGACCACAGCCACCAGCATCTAAGTGCTACCTGCCCCTGAATCCTGGATGATTTTCTTTACTCCTCACACAGTCCTGGGCTGATGTACTTACTTCCTGAAAGGATTTGTACGTTTCACAGGGATATCCAAGGTATCCAGTGGGATAGAGGATGCTTTCAAAATAATATTCGTGGCTGCGTGAGTGATGGCACCCCCCAAGCACTGTAGCATCTGTTGGAAAAAAGTTTATGATCATCAGTGAGACAACCTCTTGTTATCCTATATGAGAGTTGCACTTGTCTCACCATGGAAACAGCTGAGGCACAGAATGGAACAACAGCATGGTCTGGTTTTAATCCTTTTGTCTGAATTTGCATGTTTCTACTTGTAGAAGAATTACTGTTTTGTCTGTGTTTTATCTGGAGAACTGTGTGTCATTACCTCAAGATTTCAAGGGAGATGTGTTGGTCTGCCGTGATGTAACAATCCCTTTTAAGAAGACACTCACACATATACATATATATATGTATTTGAGATGTCACAGCTAGATGATTACATTTTTAAAGTCTTAATAGAGCATGGAGAATCCAGCAGCCTTCTGCCAACCTGTCCAAAGCCTCTGAAAACAGAGAAGTCTCAGGGAGAGAGCTGAGGCATGTACAGTCCCTGGAAACGCTGAGTGCTCTTGCCTAATTCATGCCTCATAAGTGCTGGATGCTCTTTACAGCATCTGCAAGATGCTGCAAGAAACCAGAGGTGGTGGTGTCATGCTGCTGATTTGGTCACAAGACTGGCCTATCTCAGCCTGGAAAACCTCCTGCCGGGGTTGTTGGACCTGCCCACTCCTTGTCTCCTGCTTTTTGGGTCCTACATCTAATTTCAGATTACAGAAGCAAACCTCAGGCATGAATGATACCTCCTTTCCCTACAGCATTCTCTGTGGAGCACTGTTCTGTTCCAGCCTTTATTTCTCATTTCCTTTTTAACTTAGAAGTAAATAGACAAAAAGAAATTTTGTTTTGCTGTTTTCTCCCAAACAGGCAGTTATTTTCACAGCTCATGTTTCAGAATTGAGCAAAAATAAAGTACTATGCATGTTGAAAATGTATGTTTACCTGCAATGATAGCTTCAAAATCGCTTTGCTTCATCTCTAGAATTAAATCATTGCATCCAGGCATCACAGTTCCTCCATTTGGGTAAAAGTCCAGGTGCCCAGTGGTGTTATACATTCCAAGCCCTGAGATGTGCATGTCATGATGTCAGTGTCTCGCTGACGTGCCCATCCCTGCAGGTACTTACTTGCACATGAACACTTACCTGCAGCAGGAAAGTGAGCAGCATTACTGTGAATAACATCAACAAAGTTTGCATCTGAAGGATCCAGCCTCACCTCAGGAGGAGTGCCTTCAAAATAGGGCCCAGCTGGGTCTAAACCTAAAAACCCACAACATTTATTAGCTGAGGGAGGGAGAGAAGCGTTGCACATGTTAACATGTCTTTTCCCCACTTATGACATCGGGTGTTCAGTATTGTACAGGGCATGTTCAGTAATGATGTGAATTATAAGCTAAACTGTAAAAAATATGCAGCAGTATGCTTCTGTGAGCCTTTTTGAAAACCTATTCCAACAGGAGTAAAATTTTTTTTTCAGTTCATTATATAATGGCATATTATCACTATGAAGGAGGCATTTCATTACCTGTGAGCTTATTACTGTCCTGTAAAGCTTTACAAACAAGTATAACTAAGGATCCTTGCTGCTTTGTCTTTGTGTGGGGCTTGATGTAACACAGTGAATGATGGTAATGTTACAAACTTGTTAGCTATGTTTGTCCTTCCACTAAAGTCTTCCTCTAAAGAGTTCTTAACCTAAATAGAGAGAGAAGATGTAATAATTTTCCTTGTTTCTAAGAGGCATAAAGTTTGAATACTGTTATGACAGGTAGCTCCATCACTACCAGTAATTTAATTCCAGTCTACAGACCAGTGTGTTGCAAGTTTCTTTCCCTTAGACATGTGCTGTTGGCTCTGCATCTTGGTGAACAGCCTACCTGTAATCCGTCTGATGCCTCGGATCCTTCTTCCCGCTTCTCCTGCAGTATGTGCTCCCAGACTGTGGCCAATTAAATGGATTTCGTAAGGGGAGTATCCGAACATTTTCTGATCATTAAAGTGGTGGTGGTGGGAGATAAGAACACAGGCTTTGAATAACAAGCAAAGAGCATGTCTGGCATTATGGGCCTCTGGCAACATCTAGAAGGACTTTCTGCATAGCAAACACGGTGTGAGCCCCTTGAGTTAATTATTGTTTAAATTACACTAAGAATTGATAGAAACATGATCCAATCTGGAACTTTAAATGCATAGTGATGCAGGATTCACTGCTGTAGTGTTGGCATATGCTTCCCGTATTCCACTACCCTTGCTGACAAAATATGAGCCTTATTTGGATCAATGCCTAATGTCATCTTCCATAACAGTGATCTTATTTTTTTCTTTATGTACTCTATTATGAAGCTATTTTTTATCACATATCTATTTTCCACACGTCTACTTAGAATATATGATCATATCACTGAATAATAATTTCATTGACAAGCTCAGGTGGGGTGACATTCTTCTTTTTGCCAAGTGTCACCTGTACAAGACCTGCACTGCTGAGATATTACACGTGTTTTGAAGGTCAAAAAGGAGATTAATCAGTCTGTAGGCTGTACAAAGGGGACAGATTTCATTCAGGGATTTGATGTGTTTCGTAACTACCAAACCCAATAAGTTTGCTAATCGCTTGAGGCTTTTAATTAAGTTTTGTTTTGTACTGTGTGTACCAAAATAAAAGTAGATCAGTAGTATTGGCCCGTCTACCTTTATTGTTAGATGGCAGACTCCTCTGAATACATTTTACTGCAGTGCTTCCATTTCCAATGCAGTTTAACCTTTCCTGCAGTCACACTCTAAAAGTTTGTTAATCAGGGAAAACAAAAGAAAGTCTAAGCATCACCTATGCATTTTTGTAAGGGAAGAAAGGGAGGCCTAGACTGCAAATGGTGCAGCAATAGAGATAGTAAACGAGAAACTGAATCCATCTTCAAATGACCTGGGATTTACACATAAAGATCCAGGAGCAAATGTGTGAGGCTAGGTATGAGTTTCCTAGGTAGGAACAGTTGATGGTACCCCAGCAGAATCTAGAAAAGTGGTCTTTGATTGTCAGGTGCTGCAATTTTGGCACTTTGCTTTGTGGGCTCTGAATTATCTCTCACAGCACTTTAAAATGAGCACCTCCTGACCAGGATCAATCCATGGCCATGCAGGATTCTGATTTTCAGCTGCTCCAAGTACTCATGAGTCTTTCTGAAGTCAGTGGGACATGCTGATACACAAATTTTGCTAGTGAGCAGTTCTGTGCTCTGTTTATAAATGTGAACACCTGCCTTCAGGAACATGAAGTTCAAAACTAGAAGGCAACTGGACAGTTTATTGTGTCTGTAGAGTGCAAATATGGCACTATCAAGTGATGCAGCTCCTGCTCATTTTGGTGGTGTAAGCTGAGATCTTAATGTACTTCTAGCACATGTGTATAATGCTTGCAAAACTCTTATAAGCGCTGAACCTGCCTCCTTTCCACGGAATGCCTTCTTGCCTGTATCATCGTATGGAAATGTTGCCACCTACTGGTCTTTAATTAGTTGGCACATCTTCTCAGCCACATTAGCTTAATTTGCGTCTTTTGTGGCTGCGAGAAGTCTTTACAGGGCTGATAATTAGTGTAATTAGCTGGATCTCTGCTGCGTGCGCTGTGCAGCTCTGCCTGACCGTACTGGACAAGGTTCAAACCCAAAGCAGCAGTGTCATAACCCCCCTGTATCCACTGAGGAGTTGCAGGAGGTGAAGCGGGGTCTTTTACCTGTAAAGTTGTTACGAAATAAGCAACCTCAGCCCCAATCACGCGGATGTTGTTCACTGCACTGACGTAGGTGCCTTTTGCACCTTCTTTCCAATCCACAGCAATGCAGTTGATGTTTGCCACTTCCAGTAACAGCTGATGTGGGAACACACAAAGCAAAGTATTTAAGAAAACAAGTAATAATCAGAGATTCAACAAATCAGAAAAAGCATTAAAAGGTAACATAATAGGGAAATATCTCATTCTCTATAAAATGGGACTATCACTGTAGCCCACACCACACTGAAACACACATCTTCTTACTAGACAGAATATATTATTCCAAAAAGTATCGATTATGAAAACTGTAATAAGAATATTTTACTTTATACAATGTTTTTATGCATATTTGAAACAATTTGGAAAAGCCATGCAACTGCACAGTTTTTTCTATGTGCGGTATCTGACTTTCTTTGAGGGATGTTAGTAGCTTAACTGAATTGTATAGGAAGAAGACTTATTTATTAAATGCCTTTAAAACCGAGAAAGTCATGTCAGACTGAAAAGAAATGGAGTAGAGCAGAAAGGTTCTATTTCAGCAAAGAAAGCTAATGCATTGGTCACTTCAGTACTGGGCATGGCCTTGCAGACATCAGTGATTTTTCCACTCTGCAGTTATAGTTTTCTGTAACTAAAGCTCACTTAAGGCTGAGATAGAACAAGGAGTGGAAACAAAAATTAATTCATGTAAAACAGCTAAGGGTGAATGACAAGGAAAACAAAAGCTTGAAACCCTAGTGCATCCTGGACTCTCTCCTTTCCTGTAGGGACCATAAGTTTGTAGTGTGGAGAGACAGAAAGAAATGCTGTTTCTTTTCAACATTTTTTCACTGAACTCTGTAATCAAACAAAAAGCAAAAAGTTTGATGGTGGTGCTTTTGTTGTGGTTGGTTGGTTGGTTGGTTGGGTTTTTGTTTGTTTTAAAAACTGAATAGTGGTGAACCAGAATAGTATTTATAAACTGAAACTTGAGCTTTACAACTCCCGAAGGCCTTTTGACTGAAGGACAGTTCAGTTTCTGTTAATGGGAGCAGCAGTGTCTAATCCAATATTCTGACATGGCTGTAGAGGCTGGAGATACCTGTGTTCAGTTTATTGCTTTGATCTGATCTGTAGGGTTTGGGAATGGAAACTCTCTAGAGAAACAGCATCTCAGAGATGACCAAGAAGCCTTGACTTTGCTTTATTTTCCTGAGTGGGAACATTTTGGTTTTTGTGAAATTTAATTCTTGGTTCGTATCTTCTACTACCCAATGAACTGCAAAATGGAAGGTGAATGTTAGTGCCTGAAGGATAGTGACAAAGCTACTACTGCTGATGGAAATCAGAGGATACTCTCTCATACCAAGCACATTTCTACCACCCAGCCTGTTTTTCCAGTGCTGCCAAATCCATGAATGATGAAGGAGGTTTTCCTGCGTGAAGAAAAATGTGAGTTCTGGATGGTTGAGCAGTTTATCGCCGAGATCACCTGTATGTTTAAAAAAAAAAAAATTATCTTTTCCTATTTTCAAACATTTAAAAAAGTCAGTCTGCAGGACTAAATGAACTCCTTTGAATGGACAAAGGTCTGTGATTTTTGGAACTCAGGGACCCCTTTATCCCTCTTTTCTTAATTCCACTATGGTTTCCAAAGGGTTGTTGCCATGTGGTTTCTGCTGTTCCTATCTGCTTAACACAGGAAGATCCCCCTTTAGTGGAATATGAAGCAACCTAAAAGGGCCACAGTGTCAGTGGTGTCTGTTGGCCTGACTTGGGCGAGTTCCTCCAGGGTGCAGCCCACCAACTCCACAATTCCTGCTTCAGCTTGTCCTTTGACCGACCTGACCTTTGGCTTCAACGTGCTGCTTGCATCCAAGCAGCAGCCTGTTTTGCCATTAGCTACTCCAGAAAGGCTGGAAGAATTTCATGCAAGAATTGCATGTAGTAGGGCTGAAACTGGTCTTCACACATTGCTGCAAGCTACTTAGTTATATATTTTTCTTTGAGAATGATATCTGACTATCTGTATTGTTTTCAAACAAATACAGAGGCTGTGATGTGAGCTCAGAGAGTTTGGGTGTGGATGGGCTGTGCCCTAGATCATAGATACACTTAAGTTTAAATGTACTGGGAAGTAGTGCAAGAAGTATTTTGGTTTATGTTATCAGCAACAGAACTGCTGAGTAATTTGCTGAGTGTATCTCGTGTGCTGACACGTCCCTGCTCTGCAGATTGTAGAACTTTGTTACAGGTTCCCATCCGTGGAGCACTAGATTCTCAGTGTGGCAACCAGGGTTGCTGTAAGCAATGATGTGTGCAAGGGCAGTGGTGGCATTATGGTTCGTAATGGAATGTAGTTCAGAGGAATGCCAAGCGTCCCTGTACTGCTCAGGAGACACGAGGTTTGGGGGTCTGAAAGGAATTTAGCAGCTTCATAAGCATTTACTGAAACCACATGATCCCAGCTCCTGATCCTCCAGGTTCCTCCACATTGCTCTGCTCAGTATTTCAGGGCATAAGCAACTTGAGTAATTCTACTTTTAGAGTGTAGAGAGACAGGTGAGAATGTAAAATCACTCCAATTTCAAGGTGGAATGTGGGTTTGGAAATTGCATAAAATCAGTCACCTTCAGACTTTTATTTTTAAAACTCACAGTGTCTTCTAACTCAGCTCCCCTTTAAGTCAGCAATATTTGCTCTCCCATCTGATACTCAAAAGGCTATTTATTTGAAGGAGGTTGCATTGTTGCTCAGAGACCTAAGTATATGCAGAAGGTAGTCTGCTATAACCTATAACCTTGTGCAGGAAAATACCAGGAAACTTTTTGTGTCCTACAGATCATTCATAATGAATGTCCTATGCTCATTTTTTTTTTTTTTGTACTTTACACCGAAGTACATTCATTACTGCACCTTCAAACTACCTTCTTATTTTGACTTGTTTGCCTATGGTGACTGAAATAGATTTGGTAACAAGTTAACATTTCTAGGTTGAGTCAGTTTTTTATGTTAAAAGTAAATGTCACCTGTGAGTTATTTCCTGTTTCTCTGGTGTAGAGAGTGAAGCTGATGTTCATATGTTCTGGAGAATCAGGCAAACCTGTCAGAAGTCTCCCTGGTACCCCAGACCAGGGTGGGTCATCTGTAAAACACCCAAGCCTGGGGTAGCAAACTTCTTTACCTAGGGAAGAAGAAATAACTTGTTTGTATGTCCGATTCCCTTATGCTTGGTGATGTATTTGGGACTACTGTAGTCTGAAAAGCAGAAAACTAAGTATTTAATTTTATGTTAAATTTTGAAACTCATTTCTTGAAGTTCATTCTTGTTTCCTTCATGCATTTTGCCCAAAACAGGTAACATTAGGGGAGCAAAATACTTAGAGAATAAACCAAGTAAAGACCTACACAGAGTTTTGACACCATTTCCTAGGCTTGTAAAGTATTGGTTCAGTTTCTTTTTAAAAACAGACTTTTAAGAAATGCTCATTAGAATTGCTTCTGCATGGTTTCTACTCCAAAGCATTGTGTGTCTGCTCATAGGAATGAAGCATATCTACCCAGTAACCTTGTACTGTGAATGAGATGAACATTTCCTTTAAGATAGTAGGGTTTTTTTCTAGATCAAATGGGTCTCATGCTCACTTATCCTTAACTTTTATGTTTTAGTACGGTTGTGCTAAACACCCCATTGCTGATCAGTTCTTTGTACATGACAGTAATGTAAAGAGCTCGTGCATTGGCTTGATAGGACACGTGACACTGAATTTCTCTGTGGATTTTCAGCACAGAGTTATGTCTCTTGTGTTCTTAATAATAACTTGTAAACAAAGCAGAGCCTTTTAGCATTAGTTCTATGCACAGTAATAGACGCTGTCATACAATGACCCACAAATCATACTACAATTTCAGTGTAAAGGAAAATAACAGTCATCATATCCTATATATCATTTCATATGAATTCACTTTCTAGTGGTAGTTTTTAAGGTATAATGTCTCACCTGCTACTGTGCCAAGGAGATAAAATGCAATAATCCACATTCCAACCACCTAAAGCAAATTGAATACACAGGTTAAGCATTTTGCTTTGAGTGATTTGTCCTTTTAAAAGGAGTGTAATACAAAGAGAAATGCAAAGACCTGCACCTGAAGAGGAATAACCTCACACGCTGGTCTGTACACAGTGGGAACCCATCAGACAGAAAGAAGCTTTGCAGAAAGAGGCCTGAGACTCCTGGTGGGCACCAGCTGACCACAAGCCAGCAACATGCCCAACACCCTTTACTGTCCTGGGCTGCTTTAGGAGGAGTGTTGCCGGCAGGATGTGGGAAGCGATCCTTCCCCACCACTCAGTTTTGCCATTCATTGTATTTCTTGCACAGACAGTACTACATGCAGACTGCTGAGGGAATTAACCAGAATCCAAGGTCCTGATTTCTTTCCAGCTGTGAAGAGATAGGTGAGAGGTGTGGTACAACACAGACAGGGATACCTGTAACTTGTTCAAATCTGCACACTTGCCAGCTTAGGCTCCTCACTACAAGAAAGACATTGAGGTGCTGGAGAGATTCCAGAGAAGAGAACAAAGCTGGTGAAGGGGCTGGAGCACAAGTCCCATGAGGAGCGGCTGAGGGAGCTGGGGTTGTTTAGGCTGAAGAAAAGGAGGCTCAGGGGGCACCTTATAACTCCATACAACTACCTGAAAGGAGGTTGTAGCCAGGTGGGGGTCAGGCTCTTCTCCCATGCAACCAGAGACAGGACAAGGTGAAATGGCCTCAGATTGTACCGGGGAGGTTTAGATGGGATATTGGGGGAAATTTCTTTACAGAAAGGGCTGTCAGTGGGAACAGGCTGCCCAGAGAAGGGGTAGAGTCACCATCCCTGCAGGGCTTTAAAAGATGTGTGGATGTGGCGCTTAGGGACATGGTTTAGTGGTGGACTTGGCAGTGTTAGGTTAAGGGTTGAACTTAACGATCTTAAAGGGTTTTTTCCATCCAAAACAATTATATGATTCTATCTTCAAGCTCTTTGGGCTGCTTTTAGCCAGGGCTCTTTTTATTTATGCACTTTTATATCCCTGACTTTATACAGATTCCTTTCCTCTACACTCGTTTATTTGTCTTTTCCAGGGCAGGAGTTCCATTTATTTCACCTTTCTCCCTTCCCATTTTCCTCATTCACAGTTCTCAAATTCCTCTTCTTCTAGGTGTTTCCTATGGCATCTTCCTCCCATTTTCATCATACCACTTTTATTTTAAACCCAAAATTTGAGCTGTCACTCCTGGCCACTGGGATAGCTCATTAGAAGTATTAAGAAAAAATGGTAAATGTAGTAGTTATAATCTTGCTGTGTGGGCAACACTCTCCAAGGGATATTTCTGCAGACAGGAGAAAGCTAGAAAAACAGTGCTCCAAAGCTCCTTGACACTACAAAATGCTCTTGGAAACAAAGAAGAAACAATTCAGAATTTTACAGAATTTGTCCTTGAAGCTTCTGTGACAAATGTCAAACAGGAGGTATATGTGATCCACCTATGTACTTGTTTTTGGTGGAAATTGGATTACTTGGCTGTAAGACATGGTTTCCTAACAAAGCGAAATGGGATAGGTCAGAGAGTGTGTATCAGCACTCTCTAAAAAACTCTGAAATCTCTATTTGGTAACAGCTTGTTTATGTATTAGGGCAGAGAAAAGAGGGTAAATATCTAAGCAGTGAGCAGGAGGTGCAGAGTGCCGAGCTGAGAGGAATTATGAAATTTCCTTGGAAATACAATTCTGATCCCAATTCTAATTTATCCTTCGGTGTAGTTAACAGAAAAGAAAACAGTCTGCTCAAGGAGAGTGGAAATCAGAGAGGAGGTCTGGCAGTAAGATAGGAGAGAAAAGGATCAGGAGTTATTTGAAGCTGCTGGTGAAGGACAAGAACAGTGAACTGTTCGCCAAAAAGAGCAGCTCCCTTCAGCTGGAATATCTGTCAAGCACTCCCCATCACCATGCTGAGAACCCGATGACAGGAAAATCACAGATGATGCAGCACATCAAAGGAATTGCAGAGCTCAGGAGCATTTGTTTATATTTAATGGACAGCCCTCCTACCCAGGAGATGTATAGTCCATGTTGGGAACACTACCGCAGGAAGGATAGTATAATTCCTTTTCTGACCTAAAATCTAAAATGCAAGTAATTTTAGAAAATGTGGGAGACTGTTGACAAATAAAGGTGATCCATAGTTTCTTTCAGAGGATCTTCCTTTGAAGGCAGAAAATTGAAATGGACACATAGCTAGGTTAGTAAAAGAAGAAGCAGAAATGTTATTATTAATGTATATAATTTGGCTAGAAGACAATTTTTTAGTGGGAAGCCTTTTTATATTGATCTATGATAATGACAAAAAGATTGTAAAGAGGTCAAAAAATCATGTCTTTTTAAAAAGGGTTCAGGCAGCATACAACCTGAAAATTCTTTCATTGGGCATTGAAGAGGCGTAGTGCTGAACAAGAGGAACCGGAATTACTTGTTTGGGAATGTGATCTCAGCCTAAGCAGTAGTGCTGGCAAGAGGCTACTGAACACTTAGTTAATATACTCAGTGGACAGAAGACATGCACTTCTGAAGCAAAACTGGCACTAAATATTTCTAAATTGCTTTTCAGTTCAGGAAAAAAAAATTTGCAAATACTGATAGACTGACATCCTATTGTATAAAAGTTACACTGGAGCAGTGGCTGTCCTTCACAGTAGGCCATCAAGTCACCTTCAGGACACTGTTGCTCAGTCTGTGATTCATGGGCCACTTGTAGATGGTTTGTGAGATATGAGAAAGTCTGTATAATGACTGTCAACAGTGTGCTTTTAAGTCCCACACATGTACCCACACACCTTCCTTAGGACATGCACACAAGCAGACACACGGAATCTATTGAAGAGAAACAAGCCCAAATCTCAGTTTTCATAATCAGTATTTTAACCTAATAATTTCACTGTAGGAAATAGGTTTTAAAAAAATTTTAAACAAAATTCGTTATTTATCAAATTGCTAAGAATTTTACTCACCATTCTCTTATAACGCTTGTTATTTCTTTCTCTGGTGAGTAGTACCAGGATACAAAATGGCCACTGTTTTCTTTAATGAAAATTGGGTAGCTGTATGCTGAAAAAAAAAATAGAGAAGAGATTAAAAACCTGTGGGTAACTTGATAGAGTGGAAGAAACCGGAAGACAACAAGAGGACAAAAAAGGGCAATATTGATAACTGAGAATTATTGGCTAGGAGTCACACAAGTTTCGTAAGGAAAATGTCCATGCCAACATGTGGCCATTAGAATTAAGTTATGAATTAAGTATAAATATTTCATGCATGGAAGAATTAAAAAGATGAAATTTTTTTTGTCTCTTGTTGCCAAAACCAGCTGATATTCACACCAGAGAAAAAGAAGTATCACACAAGAGAAAAAGAATCATGGTGATACTCTGTCCAGACAATAATTCTAGATCTAATGTAGAACAGCTGCTGAAACTAAATATTCTAAAATCATTGACTTCAGTAACTCATAGCTGAGATCCTTAAAAAAATAAAAGGCTATCAAAAGAAAGTATTGACAATTTTTTTCTAAGATTTGTAAAAAAATTCCAGATATATGATTTGAAGAAAACTAACATAATAACAGATAAAAAAAAAAGTAGGATGAATTAGCTGAAGAATTTCAGACCTGAGGAGTTTCAGTCCAGTGTCAGCCTGAAGCAGAAAAATGAAACCCTCCACAGGATACTCAGTCATTAGAGAAAAATTGTGAAAAACCGTTAAAAGATTAGGTTGTGTAATTGAATTCAGGTACATGACACGACAAACTAACTGACAGTCTTATAAGAACAACATTTTAAGTTGCACGATACTGGGATTCTAAAAAGATCTCCTCTGTCACTTGATGTTTTGATTAAGAAAGTCAAATTATATGCATGTGGTACAACAACAGTTAAATAGATTAAAATTAGATGCATGGATTAAGTAGATTAAACATTGAGTAATAATTGCATTTCAGGATACAGTTGAAAGAACCAGATAGCTGCTCCTGGATTTGCAAATACAGTTCTTGCTACTGTGCACCATCATATCATATCATATCATATCATATCATATCATATCATATCATATCATCTAATCATATAATATCATACCATATATCATTTCATATCAATAATGTCTCATGATCAAGCTATGATCACGATTTTTAGCTTTTTAACTTAATTTTTTTATCCTATATTTAGTCACTGCTCATGCTGGCTCATCAGCCATCTAGATTTTAGAAAAGGAATCAATTCCTTGCAGTGGCATTACACTGCATGTCGACTTTCAGCACTGGTATTGCTGGACACGAGCTCATACTGAAAAAATACTGACATCCTGATTAAGAGATAGTAAAAAAAGGTACAGGTTATGAGTGTTGGATTAATTTTTGTTGGTGGTGAAAATAAATGCTGTCACATTGCATATCATACTTGGTTTACAGAGGCGAACATTTGAGGAAGCTATAACTGAAAAGGCCTTTGAAGTCTTGGTAATGTATTACTAGTGACTTTTGAAGCACCAGGGAACTTGTTAGTCTTTGTTTCCACACATACAGTTGGGAGGATACTATTTTCAGTATACATATTGCACTCAATATATAGATAGAGCTGTTTTTTAAAGAGCACAGATGTTTCATTGGTGCTGCGTGCACATTTCAACAGGCATATCGGAAAAAGAGAGAAGACTAAAACAAAGTCTTCTTGGATCATCGTGAGAATAGCAAAGTGAAAAGAGGACTTTTTAGTTTAGGGTTGCAAGGGCTCAGAGAGCAAATGGTTTTTCCCCAGCCATACAACCTGAGACCACAAGAGGAGCTGTGATACTTAGCCAAGCAGCAGTGGTGGAACAAGAAGTAGCCATGGAAAAAAGAAATCCAGCGTTGTCCTGAAATAGCCACAGAGCTGGAGGCACAGGGCAAAAACGTAGTTGGTTTTAATGTGGAGTTTTATCCAATTTCCTGTGACAGTGAGAAGTGGCATGGATAAGGGAGAGGACAGTGCCTTCCACTTCCTTGTCCTGTGTTTCAAGGAGGCTAAATGGGAAGTTACTGCCTCACCTCCCCAGTCTGTGCTGAGGTAGGAAACAGCCTTTGCTGATATCATACAGCACAAAGCAAGCAGCAGCCGAGCAGGAACAGCCCCTTCAGTAGCACCCAACTGCAGTGCTGGCTCACTTCCATCTGTTAACAAGGCTAAGCATGGCATCTGCTGTCCCTTCAATCTTATGCTGTCTTCCCAATTTTCAGGTCTGCTTTTCCCCCTTCAGTACTGAAGTTCAAGTTCGTTACCTTCTGCCAGGTCTTTTTGATTTATTAATTTTTTTCAAGTTTTTCTTGCCTTACCACTCCAATTTTACTTGCTCTGTTTCCTGCACTGGCGCTGTCCTTAAACAGAGAATATTTTTGCAGTTCTATCTTTCCACTCTTTTATTTTAGCCTTTTAAATTTTTCAGTAGTTTGGCTCAGAGCTCAGTTAAAGAGTAAAGTCAACACAAGGGAGAAGAACCCATGCAGAATGTAGCATATAAGCCTTGGGTATAGAAGTTGCAGGTTAAATTTCCTGGTTTCTCAGCAAATTCTTGCAAGGCTTTGAGCCTGAGCATTTAGAGAATGCTTGCTAATTGCACACCCTAGTATTGAACATCACTCAAAATGGTAAAGAAACTAAGGGAAAAAATTTGCAATAGTATCGTTAGGCCTCATTAAGGAGATCATGTACATATTTACTCATATGCAAATACCTGAGAGTAAAATATGATTTGGGGAGTTGTTTTATTTGAATGTAATTTTGTTGTTCAGCTTGTTCTGTAGATGTATAAAAAGAATACCATCTTTCCTAGGCACAGCCCCTGCTCAGTGGCTCAAGCACACTATTTGTCCAGACTGTCAAATACAGAAAGCTGGTGTGCACAGTACTGAGCAAATTTCTGGTGATATGGTGTACTAATTCAGGTAGCAGAATAATTGGCATTGTTAAAAGACCTAAATTAACCTCCAGCTCCTCCCCACGAATAGTCCATAGTAAGGTCCTGATTCTGGATGAAGGCTCTTTGGCTCTGCTTCAATACAAATGAGGATAAATAAGTAAAAGAGCATCTTGGCATTAGCCAGTTCTCCTTTCCTGCTTGCTCATCAGCTTGTAGGTACAGTGAAGCTCTCCAGGAGGAAACTGGTCTTAACTGAATACAAATTTAACATTAGAGAAACCAATTTTTTAGCAGATCAGAGATGTTCAGAACCTTTTGTAGATTTTCTTCCTTCAAACCACTCAATACAAGGTAATACCTAAGGCAAGGCAGGGCTCACACAGGTTGTCTGGTCTGGGTAGTAGATTTTTCTGAGTGTCAATTGACCTCTTAAACTGAATCTGAAACTGTTGACTAGGGCATTGACCTGAATGACTCAGAATAGTGATGCAAATTATATTCTTGAGGCATTTAATGTGGGAAGCACTCCAATAAAAAGTTAGTAAGTATGTTGGAAGGTGCTGTAATATTTAGACTTTTAAGGTTTTTTGGATCAGTTTCTTAGAAATGGTGAACAATCTAAAGAAATTGTAAGGTAATAAAATAGTATGTCTTTGGCTTCCTACTGTTCAGTATTTGCTCATATTTCCTAAATAATAGGGCTCTCACCTTGACCTTATACTGGGATTCATACATTTAAATTTACATAGACAATTATGCTAATTTAATCCTAGTACAAGCATCATAAAAAACCAAAACAAACCAACAACAAACATGATTCAGTTTTGGGAAGTAGCTGTGTCAATTCTGAGTAACTAGGGGGCTTTCAGCTGACTTGTAGCCACCACCTGGCCACTAGTCTGTCTTTCCAAGATGATCTCCACTGTTTGTCTTCATGATTAGGCTGCTTTTAAATTTAGTCAACTCCAAGACCAATTCCATTGGCCTTTTGCCATTTCTGAAGTGCAGACTAACCCTTACCAATGACTAATTCAAGTCTCTCTGTGTACAGTAGTCTAACAAAAAAATGTCTTGTTTTCCATATACTTCCACATAACAGCTCCATAATTCTTCCCCATTTCCATTCTCCCTTTAAATTTGCAGCGCTCCTAATAATGCTTAAATACGTAGCCTATTTTATCCTCCTTTTTCATTTTCTCTGTTATTTGTGCTCTCACGCATTTTGCCTTAAAAATAAAAAAAGTCCGGATACCATCTGGAAATACTGTTGTTTTGTTCTTCCTTTAAAATATAGGGATATATTCAGGCTTAAATTACCTTATCCCCACTGAATCCACCCCATTTTCCTAGCTGCATTACATTATCATAGCCTAGAAATTCTCATCTCCTACTGGGACTTCCTGGAATTGAAAAGTTTTAAGCCTTGTAGCTGCTGCCAGGGTCTCTCTCCCCTCAGGATCACTCTGAGTGCTGCTGTTTGCTTTTTGCATGTTGACTCAGAGCACACCATTCAGCCTGTGAGTTCCTGCAGTCCTCCAGCCCCAACCAGCAGTTAGTATGGACTCTTGCCCCCAAACCCCACCAGTTTTTCAGCCACTTACCACTCTGAATGGAGGAAGGGTTGCTGCTTTGCAGGCTCCGTTCAGTCAGCTCCCTGTCAAATCCTGGTTGCTACTGGCCCTTTTCACTTGGAATCAGTCCCACGACAATAGGTGCAGACCTGCCCACATGGCCTCTAATTACAGGCTTGGTGTGGGTGAGTGAGAACCTTTGTAAGAACGATACCCTTGCTGCTGGATGAAACTGATATTACCTTTTCTTGGCCTTGGTCATATCGAATTCATCAAAATTTTCACCTCTCGAAGTTTTGGTAGTTTGAAGAAAAGCAAGACGAGTCCATTTGAGCCCTCAGAGGGGTTATCATACATAATGTTCGTAAGAGTCATGAAATGCTTTCCTGAGTTAACTAGTTTTTGTAAGCTCATGTTACAGGTAACAGACTGACCCACCTCTGCTGGGGTGTTCAGAACAGGAGCTTAATTTCTTCGCTCTGTGTCCCCCTCTAGAAGTCACAGCTATCTGTTTGATAGCTGTCTGATGTACATGCCTTGTCAAAGCAAACCCTTGTACATTTTCATATGATCAAACCTGCTTATTATTTTTTAAACTTTTTTTTATCACTTCTTTTAGAAAGACAGGAG
This sequence comes from Lepidothrix coronata, assembly GCF_001604755.1. Lineage (NCBI taxonomy): Eukaryota > Metazoa > Chordata > Aves > Passeriformes > Pipridae > Lepidothrix > Lepidothrix coronata. The sequence continues at coordinate 31,723 of NW_016690205.1, read as the reverse complement.
TAAGGAAAAATAGTCTTACAACTTAGTGACAAGGTATATGAGCATTTAATAATAGCTTTTTCTAGTCTTTGTCTTCCCACTACCATTGTGACTAATCATAAGGCCATGTGGGATTCCCAGATTAGGTGTCTCTGTACCAAGGTCTCATCACCTGGCATGCTCTGAATATAACTGACATATGCTGACAATATTGCGATCCACTTAGATGAGAGAAATCACAGCCACTTCCATTCAGAACTGTTTCAGGAGAAGGGTAGGATAATGATAATCATGTAATTTATCTTTTCATAACTTGTCCATCATGTAAATCCCTGGTTCTCTTCTGTGCTCTGGAGGTTGTGAGTCACAGCTATGTCAGAACCCAGTTCTTTCAGTGTCTGGGCAAGACCTCAAGTCCCTACACTGCTGTCTACTGTGGCAGGATGGGTGCTGCCACAATCACCTGTTCAGGCAACTGTACAGGAGTGACTGTCGTCCTTATACAAGGAGTGATTCAAGAGCCTGAGGGCAGGAAGTAACTTGGCCCGAATCTATGGTTCACATAAGGACCCAATTTGTGGTCTTGAGATATGGGCATTGCCTGAAAGAAGATATAATTTCAGAAATAACACCTTGTTCTTGTTGGTAAAGTGGTACAAGACAGTGCCATATACAAAGACAGTCATTAGAAAGAATTCTCAGAGGAATGTGGAGGGAGCAGTCTCTGGTAAGGGACTGGATCTCATATTTAATTGCTGCTTATACAGAAGACATTATTTCAGATAAGACAGAACAGATCTAGCTAATGAAAAATTGTCAACACTCTAGTCTGTGTTCATTGACTGGAAGATGGAAATTTGGCAGCAGGTGTGGCACACGTATCTCCTCAGAACAATGTAGCTCATTAGACAAGTCTGGGGAGGAATGAGGTTTGGAAGCTAAGGAAGAGGGATAAGGAATGTTATGTGCCCACATGTGCCCCATTTGTCAAAATTCTGGCACGTGAGTTAAATGGAAAGCAGCCAGTGAAACTGGAGCCTCTATTTTTTATGAAACATCTTCAGAAACTGATGGACATCTTTGTGTGGCAGTCGGATCCTTTTGAAACATTTTTAGGGGACCGGGATTGATGGATACGCTCAAATATTTTGCTGTTCTTTCCACAGAGTTAGTGTTTGGGTGTGAGTGCTGAAACAGTGCCACTGAGTTTCAATGACAGTGTATTTCAGAGGGAATACACAGGGGTGCAGATTAAATCAATGTAGGCCAGCATGACAAGCCAGAATTAATAGTAAAAATAGTCTCTAACCTATGTGGTAAGGTTTTGATTTCTAGCTCCTTTTAGGAATGATCAATTTTTCTGGGCCCATTTTCATGTGTTAAGAGGAACAATGGGTTTTTGTGAGCAGGAAGAAAAGTCTGGCTTTTGCAGTTTCCTCTGACGATATGCAAATGAACATATCCAGTGGTTTTAAAAATGTCAGCCTGAGAATTATCAAGGAAATAAATGCATTTTGGTAGTAGTGGCCTTCATATAGGTAGGAAAAAGAGGATCAAAACACTCACTGAGTCATGTTCTCCAAAGGAATCTCAGAAACTGTGTTTCAAGTGCAGCAATACATAAATTCATGAGGCTTTCATAGAAAGACAAGTGTATAAAATTGTAAACCCAACATTTTTCCCTCTCAGTTCAATTTTAGATTGAAGATGGTTAATGAATTTCTTAGCTTGGGTGGAGGTCATCTGGAAGCAGCTTTGTGTATTCCATCCCCTAGAGAATTGTTAATATGTACAGACAAAGACCACCCAGCTACTTGGAGGATCTTACCTGTAGTCTCTGAGTGGCAGAGCCATGAATAAAACACTTTCTCAATATTTCTATTGTCTAATTCCAATGTGTTCTTTCTAGTCAGTGAAGAAATTTTATGTTGAATAGAGACAAAACCAATTTGCTTTATGTATCCTTTTCAGTATCACACAACAGTAATAAAAGGAATATTTTGGAATTATAAATATTTATGACCTTCCATAATACATGCTGATTTAATTAAATCAGTCAAAGCAAGCAAAGATAATGTTAACTATTGGTTTGTGAGCTGGAGATTTATGGAGCAGATGATGAAAGTAACCAAAGGCAGAGAGGAGTCAGTAAGGACAGCCAGAGTTTCTTTACAAGTAATGGGCAGAATTAAAGGGAAGAGGGTGAAGTTCATTATTCTGAGTGCTTTATGTCCTATTAATGCTAGAATAATAAACTCATTTGAAAGAATCAGGTGAAATAAAAGGCACTAACTGTGGATTTGCCTTGGAAATGGAAAGGCGAATGCAAATCATGACTACGTGGATGGATAAAAGCACAGCTCTGAGAAGCTCTGTACAGCCTAGGGCTCAGAACAAAGCTAGTAACCCAGGACTCTGGACATCTGCATTTGGCCCTGAGCTTTCCTGGCGTCACAAGAAAGGACAAAATTATGGGATGGCTGGCAGACTGCCAGCACTGCCAGCCTGCACTGTCACACATGGTTCCCGCTCCCGCTGTCGCAAGGCACTGCCCGGCCAGCCCTGGGAGGGGAGGCAGCTCTGTGTTCTGCAGCACAGCACCGTGGGCGGGCTGGCTTTGTGCAAGGGCTGGCCATGGTGCTTGTGCTCTCTGCGAGTTTTTATGCCCTTGCTAGTTAATGATAACGAACAGAGTCCTGGCTATGCTTTATCTTGGAAATATGCCATAAAATTAGATGTGGGCATGCTATCAACTTCTGCTTCCTAATTTATGGAAACAGAGTAACTTAAAGCAGCTGGGAGTCTACTTGAAATTAAAAAGTCCCTGATACCATTTATGATGAAAGTAGAATAAAAGAGCCAAAAGTTTTGTAGAAAGCCCCTGAAGATGGATTTACTCATAGGTCTGTGATAGGTCAGTTCTTTACCCTCCCTATGGCAACTCCAACTCCAGTCAGCTTCGGTTTTGGAAAAATGTCTCAAATGAATGTTGGACATGCACAAAGTTCTTTCGTTTTGCTTCTGTCCCAGGAGCCTGACAACCATAACTGTTAGAGCCAGGAGTTACACAGAATACTCTGACTACACTAAAGTCTCAGCAAAATTCCTTTCCAAAGTTTTAATTTTACCTTCTATAAACAGATACATACTTGAGAATTGGAGCCTGCTGTAGGAAAAATCAGTAAGTTACACTAAAGGAATGAAAGACCAGAAGAACTTGGTAGGCTTATTCCCACAGATTTATGGTTATTTTACAAGGATTGTATCAATATATTCTAGTGCATTAGAGTAGCATGAAAAAAACTCTGAAAAGTCACAGACTAGAATAGGATCAAGAGTAGGAAGAGAGATAATTGCACAGACTGAACACCGAGGTCTCTGCCTATTAGTTCTATTTAATTGATTTTCATTATTTTTGTTATTTTAGTTCTGGGCTCACAAATATTTATAAGGTATATTTTGATAGGCTCTGGTTTTTTGGAAAGAAGAGCAACTGCTGTGCTATGCAATAGACTATTTTATTCCTGTTAATGGATAATCTGACAAAAAATCTTCCTTGTTTTCTCATTTCCACACCTGCACAGGTTCCTTTATGACAAGCATAAGTTTACTCCTAACATTACTTTTCTGATGTCACATATAAAGTAAACAGAGGTGACTTAAGTGGAGCAGATAGTTCATATTTTGGATTGTTTACTATTGCTGTTCCCTTCTTCTATAGAAGGTTCAAGAGGTTTGTTTGTGTGTATATTTGTTTTACCTCACCCCGTTGTCAAAAAAGAGAGCAAAGGGACTGAGGCTGAAAGCGTTATAATGGCTTTGTTAGCAACTTAACCTTGTCATAATTTTTGTAGTGAACACATAACTAAGGAGTATAAAATTAAAATTGTATTGTAATTCTGAAGCACTTCTAGTGTGGCAGAATATTTAAGTAATGTAAAAGACTGAATGCAAATCATAATATGTCCTTAAAAACCCTGGGGAAATGAAGCACAATTGATTTTAAAAAACGCTACCTTTCATCATGACAGCCAAACATATCAAATGGTGCATCTCACTTGACATTTTAAAGATGCAGTTTAAATTATTCTGAAAAGCTGGCTTATCCTGTTATAAGACATGAAAGAATTACCTGTTCCAGGTTAGTCAAAGGCAGATGGTCTGATGAAATATCCAACCCTTGCATTTTTCTTACTAGCTCATTAATACAAAGTAATAGTATCCAAAGATTTCATACAAGTAACAATTTTAATTTTTAAATACAGAAAGAAACAAGGAAGAAGACTATTTGCTACCAGCAACATACAACTGATGTCAATGTGGGGTTTTTTCACCTTTAGCTCATACAAATAAATCTCTTGCTCTGTCTAAAAATATATTAACCAAGAAATGCAGTGTTGATGTCCACTATACCGAAGAATAAAAATTAAGTCAAGAAATAGCATATCACAAAAATGAAAACAGGACAACACAAGAGGAGGAAATTAATGCAATATTTTATTTTTAGCTGAAAAGATTGGGTGAGAAAATGCATATTTATAAGTGGTCTAATTAGCTGTACCACACTTATAGCACAAGTCATCAGCCCATATGAACTGTCATGTTTTGTCAGAATGCTGTTGAAACCAATAGTTTAAAAATAAACAAAATGAAACTTGTATTCGGAAAGGAGTTATTATTCATAAAAACATCTAATTAGTTTTTAGAATTGCAAAAGTGGCACAGTCAAGTATGGAGACAGGAGGGCTTGGGCTTTAGGAAAGTCTTGAGTTCAAGGGGACATTGCTTCCGTTCTGTGGGAAGCGATGCCCTACATGGCACTGATCATGCTCCTGTCTCATGTCATTAAATCCAGTTCTTGGCCCTGCTGCACAATTTTTTGCAATCCTGAGGGAAATATTTACATTTATTTTGCTTCAGTTCCTGGCTGTAAGAAACAAGTCTTTCTTTTTCCCTCTCTGAGTCTCTTTAATTTGTGCAACTGTGGGGCAGAAAGCCACACGTGATTTATGGAGGATGTTAAAGATGTTGTAATTACTGGCTGCAGATATTTCCCAACTGTGTATAAATACCTGGGGGGTTGTTTTGTTCATCTCCAGGGGAGCACAGAAGAGGGAAGTCCCGTCTTGCTCAAGAAGGGCATCTTGCCAAGGAGTAAAGAAGGATGAATTTCCTGCTAAAGACGATTTCTGGATCCTACTCTGCTCACATGGAGATGGTAAGGGTACAGAAGCAGCGAGTCTGAGAAGGCAGACAGCTGATCTGTCAAATGTCCTAAGCAAGCTCCTTCAGCAAACTTCACAGGAGGTGACAGGGTTCTGACATCTCAAAATTATTGCTGCATAATTTGAAACACATCTGTTCATCACTAACATTTAGCCTTGGGTAACACTAACATCATCAATACCTTTTGATAAACCCCACTGGAAGTATTCTGGAATATTGTTGTTAGGATGGGACAGAACACAGTTGCCCAACAGAATTGATAGACATAATTTCTGCACCTGAATGACAAACCTCACATCAGATGTAAAAATTAGTTGAATGTCTTAGGGTAATTAAAAACTCAAAGAATTTTTGTGGGTAGCATGTGCTGAAACAAAAACAACCTTAGTTTATTTTGGCTGATGCTGATAACTCTGGCTAGTCTGGTTTTGCTAATCAGTATAGTCAAAATGCTGCCAAATTTGGAGTGGCAACGCTAAAGCAAATAATGTAGCTCAAGCCCAGCTTAAGCATCTTCACAAAGGCAAAGTACGGGTGGAAAATTCAGCTTCACTGATAAAGAAAAAATAGTTACATATTGAAGACTGCCAGAAAATTCAAGTTCCTCAATAATCCAACACAGTTTTGAGAGCATCCCAGCTCACCCAGCATTCAGCAGAGCTCTCATGAATGAGTTTTTCCCCAGGAAGAGGCAACAATCAAGTATTTTGCTGTGCCTTAAGCTATCCTGCTTGATGCATGGTGAACTTTTGATAATAGAGTTCCTCTGTACAACTTGATACACAATCCCTGCTCCTAAGCAGTCTTTTGGATGTGTTGCTAAAATGTTGTTTAAAAGTGTTCTTCAGGAAGGCAGGATATGTCAGATAACACCATTCAAACTCTGCTTATTTATATATTTAAAATATACACAAACTCCTGACATAGAAGCAATCAGGTGCTTCTGAAAGCATGCAAGTATCTTTTTCCTGAAAGAGTAAGTATACGCTTTTAATACACTTTTAATTTTATCTATCTATGCTCCTGTTTTCTCCCCCCTGCCCCTTTTTCTTTTTTGTAATTTCTTTAGTTTTTCTCTGGTTTTAATATATCTTTCTCCTTTTTTTTTTTTCCAGTTGCTTCTCTTTGAGTGCTCCTCCCAAGATGATAGTGTTTCAAATGGGAATTGGTAAGGTCTCTTTTTTTCCTGTTTTATTATTTTTCCCTTTCACTGCGAAGTATAACCACACTGCATGTGTGTTACTACTAAAACACATGTTAGCTGTCATTGTAATTATAAATCAAAGAAGTGGAACTCCTCTGTATGGAGAAAAGCTGACAACATTAACTTGGAAATAGAGCTCATGTAGTGGGCTGGGCAAACTTTCCAGAATCTGTTGAGGGAGCTTTGTAATCTGTTGCTGCTGACTGCAGTCTCCTCTTCCAGATGGTGAGTGTTGCCACAGTGGACAAGCATTCCTGGCTGAGCCTCAGCAGAGTGCCAGGGCTTGCCACATGCTCGGCTGCACAGTCCCACACCCACAGAACACAGACCTGCCAAGGGGGAAGAGTTTAAGGAAATATTTTTCAGTACGTGGGCCATTTTCTTAGCAGCAGCCTGACAAAATCAGTAGAAATCCTCTTCCCTTCATGGCAGGTCAAAGCACGAGTTCCAGTAGACTGAGAACATAAAGTGTGTGTTATGAAAATATTGTTTTTTAAAGAATGACTAGTTAGTGACTAATTATTAAATTTTAGGATGTGTTTGCCTTTATGCCCACACTCCACTAGCATTTTAATTTGGGACAGGAGCATGTTTCTGAAGGGAATTGCTCACTCCATTTCCCCCACTTACCACACTTGGGTTTACATGACAGAGTGGTGTGGATGCCTCAGCTGGATTAATTTTGGTTAAAACTAACCAAGAGGTGTGCTCTGTGCTACAAAAGTGTGTCTGATGTCCTGCAGATGCCAGTGGGTGCCAGGTCCATGGGCTGAGGTTGGAGTCAGCCGAGGGCACCCTGCCCAGGCAAGTAAGGGGGTTGTACTCTGCAGAGGTGTTTCTGATGTGCTGGATGTAGGCACGTGAAACTGTAATTTAGGAGTAAAACTCCTACATTTCTTACCTGTGCAGGGCTACAGCCCCCCTCCGAATTTCAGATTTGATATCTCTGATTTTTGGAAAGGTCTCACTGCAGTGCTGAGCTGTGGAAATAACTGCAGTCCATGAAAGACCCAGGTACTGCCATGAAATTAGGCTCTTATTTACCCACTTGCTTTAAGGAACACAATACCATGCAAAGGTGTTTTGTGTATTTTTTTCCTTTGTATTTTTTTTCCCTTTTCTTTTTTCCTCTTGGCTGGTTGGTTGTTGTTCTCCTCCCTCCCCACCTCTATCCCTCCTCACCCACAGATCATTAGATTGTGACTTACCTATTTCCATTTTCCCCAGATATTATTGTGACTTCTTCAGCTCCCATGCAGCCCCTGTCTACATGACCCAGATGCTTTTTCCAGAGAAACTCAACTTTTGAAATGTTCCCAGAAATTTCTGTATCAATATAGTTCAAGTATGTGTTGCCTGGTTTGAAAGTTCCCCTGCCAAAAGAAAAGCACAGAAGTGATGCTTGGTGTTCTATAAAAATGAGGGGGAAAAACCACCACAGTACAGGCAGAAAGGAAGATGAGCTGTGGGATGCTTGAGTTGAGCTTTGAATACCAGTGTTATAATTTTATTATTTTTTTTTTATAGAGTTACAAATCGGAGAAGTCAGGCAAAATTTTAGCTTAAGGCACGTTCTTAGAGTATATATTCCTTGGGGAACATACAGGACTCTTGATGCAAAACCAGATCACACAGATCTGAGGCTTCCAGCTCTAGCAGTAGCAGATCATGTCTCAGGTCCAGAAACAACAAATGCCGACTCTCTGCTAACTAGTCATTCAAGCCATGTAGCATATATATATATATATATATAATGCACTTTTCACTCAATCCTTTTTGTAAGAATTAGAAAAGAATGTATCCTTGACACTGGCATTTTGGTTGATTTCTTCCTCCACATCAGTACTGCAATTTTTTGGCTTCCCTGAAGCTATTGTGGCGGTGCTGAGTCTACCTCATCTCTCCCAAAATTATTTATCCTGAATAGCTGGAGGAAGTTCTGAGGACTAAATGTCATTTTTTCCCCCCTTTGACATAAGTCTGTGGTGAAGATACCAGCTAGGCAGATTGGTGAAGGACACAAAGTCTCAATATTAATCTTACTTAAGAAAGCACAGGGAGCAACATTCCTGCTTACATAAGGAGGTGATCGTGGATCCCAAGACAGGTTCAGTCTGTCAACCTGATATATAGTCTTGTTAGTACCCAAGGAGGAGATAGCTACTCAAAGGGATTTATATACGTATGCAAATTACACAGCTGCTTAAATTCCTGTGCCTTTCAGGATGAAAACACTACATTATTCAGCACATTCTTTGTCAGTATTGCCATGGTTTATTCCGTAAGTTATTTTTGGAAAATAAGATCTATCTTCACATAAATCCAAGTCAAAACATTCTGTCAGTGTTTCTGGTTGCTCTCAACCATGAAGAAAATTGAAAATCACAGTTTAAATTTGTGCCTTCTGTGGCATCACTGTTCACTGTAACAGAACACACATTACATTAACCTAGAAATTACTTGTACGTGTGTTGCTGCAGTTGTGTATTTATAACCAAAAGTACTCCTGGTACAGATCAGTAATGGTGCTGTTTTCAAACACAGAGGAGGCTGGTTTTACAATTTGAAGCTGTGTTCTTGCCCAGGGTCTTTTTATTGAGGTTTAAATTCACATTTACTAGAAAAATCCAGGGGGAGTAGACAGGAATCCGTATTTCAGCACGGTTCATAAGAAAGCTGCAATTTTCTTACTCAAATACTCCCCAGAGGAGCAGGTAATTAAATGACTGTACATCACGCAGCTCTGTGTCCTCTCAGAGAACACTAAATCATGTCTGAGTCCAGCAGCAGCCACAGAGCTTTTTGCTCTTGCCCAATTTGCCATGCTAACCATCAACTCCAGAAAACAAAAGAAAATACAGAGCAAGAGAGACCCGCAGACAGATTTTTACCACAATCTGTAGCACAGGGAACTTCAACCACTTACCAGCTACTTTTATTACTAGTGTACATCACAGACCATAATAGAACAAGATGAAGCGTGTAAAAATAGCTGTGTATATATTCAATATGACAACAAAGATAGAGCCATTTTTTCAACAGTCATGTTAAACTCACTTGTCAATTGTATATTTTTTCCTGATCCCATTAGTTCCAGTCAAGGCGACATCTATATTCCCCTTCGTGACTTCTGTTGCACATACTTTGACGTGTATCTCTTTTCTCCAGCCTTTGAAAGCAAAATCAAATCGATCACGGTTGTAAGGAGATTTCTTTCTTAATGGCAAAATTTCTTGTGTGTTTCAATGTCTTTCAGGGAAAGGAAAGGATTGCACAAATGTGCTTATAAGCAAAAAAAAATTATTTTTTTTTTTTAAGGAAAATGTTCTGTGCGATTCTGGTAGTTTTAATTTCTTGACAGTGGTCTAAAATCACTGCTCCATTCTTTGCCATCCTCCTGAATCTGCTGAGTATTTAATCTGTCACGGTCAATACTGTACTTTGCTCTTCCACTTGGCCTCACTGTTAATTTTGTGACTTCTTACATTTCTGAGCGGTTTGGGTGGCTGCACGGGTAGCATGTAAACTCTCAGCTGTGCAGTGAGGCCCACTGGACTGCTGTGGTAAAGACATATGAAACAAAACCTTCTGTTTTCCCAGGATGATTCTGATATACATACAGAGTGTTTAGGGGTTTTCTTGTATCTGTCACAGCCCAAAAGCTTGCAGATCATATCATCACCCGTGCCTGTCTAAGGCAGAAGAAGGGCCTTGGATGCAACAGCTCATATTGATTTCAAGCAACTAGGGTTGGGAAGTTTTTGTACTGGCTTTAATTCAGGCTATTCAAAGAAGAATCTCTTCCCCCAATTCATAAGGTTATATTTGTCTTTCAGGCTATAATTACTATAAACTCAACAGCTTGCAAATGTTGAAATCACTGTATTCATTCAGACTGGAGAAATAGCATGCTTCTCTATACTCTAACTTTTTTACTTTTTGCTCTTATGAAGGTGTAATATAAGATTTTTTTTATTCTTACTTTTGCTTTCATATTTTAGTGTCTAGTGAATAAAAACCTCAAAGGCTCTCTGTCATTCGTTGGCCTCGAAGTTGATCACCTGTGATGAATTACAATTTATTTATTAATTTTCTTATTTCCCAGTTCTGTGTCTGCTTCTACATTAATCCAAATTAAACCTGTACTTTTTATTACTCCCTGCCATTTTGGCCTGATGAGCTTTATGAAACTATTCTGAAATGCTCCAATTTTAATACATTTTTGTCAATAAAAAAATTGTAACAGTTTCCTATTTGAAATTATGCACTTCCAGCATAACATTCCTGCCACCTTCAGCTGTACAGAATTTTTAAGCTATGATGTAATAACCAAGTTTAACTGAAAGGTGAGCATCATTGATATATTTCCACAATTATCTCAGCTTTCCCAAATAATGATGGTACTGCATGTTCCTAACACACCTGAAATTCTAGATGTGTTAGTTAATGAGTGCCACTCATTAACTCCAGCAGCTCTCTGCAGATGTGCAAGGCCCTTTTTCACACATAATTAATTGCCACTTTAGAATACACCACTCAAAACGAGCACTTACGAGCATAAGGAGAGGAAGCCCCCGTGTTTAAATAAACTTTTTGCTGTTCTTTTTCAGTTTTATGTAAAAACTTCTCAGCATAATGACCCATCAGTGGGCATCCTTCCTTTGGACATGGGAAACAGTCTCCCTGGGGGGAAAATAACAGTGTGCATTACCAGACATTTTCTGTTTTAATCTCACTTCTTAAAGCTTAAGAAATTAGCATATTTCAGCTTTTTCCCAGCCTTTTTTTCAAAAAGGTACTTGCTTCTCAATTGAGACCATATCTTCAGTATTTATCTGTGTGGTGGAAAAAGGAGTTGAAATGGTCAGTCAGGTTATTTTATCTGGTTGGAAATCAGAGAGAAACAGGTTGAAAATCTGGCCTAATTCCTTGTGGTCCTGCAGAGACCATAAGTAAATACCTTAATGCATGTTGTGCCTTACTACCTGATCTGTAAAATACAGGTAATATATTCATCTTTTACAGGGTCCATTGGAAGGTTTTCTGCTAGTGATAGATAGGATGGCTAACCATATTTCAAAGGAGGTCTGGCTGCATATCTCACTCTTACAGTAAAAACATTTAAGTTTAGGAATACTGAACTTAGACTCTCACTTTGGAATTTGTTCTGTCTGCTCTACAGCCTTTATTCCCATGCAGAGCCTCGATGAATTAATCTATTACATAGATCAGACAATCAGATCAGGAGCTTGACATCCATTAAAAAAAAAAGGAAGAAGAGAGAAAAAAGGTGAGCATGAAAGCAGATTATTGTAGTTGGGAAAAACAGCATTGTTATATTTACATAGTTCAGTTTTGATATATGGGAGGTTCTGTTTGGAACTGATATTTGTGGATCTTTGGCTATTTGTGTGTTTGATGACTAAAAAGCTAAATGATCATCATCACCACTTATCTATCATGAAATTAAAAAAAACATTTCCCTTACATTACTAAATTGCACAGGGTTGAGGTTTTCAAGTCCTGAATTACATCAAACTTTCAAGTTACGTGGCAACATTGATACAAACAGTAACAACATTTTTTGCCTTCTTGTAGTAAATCCTTTGGGAGTAGATGGAAAAAAATCAGACGTGTCCTCCTCCTTGGCCAGTCCTCAGTTGCATTGCCAGAAGTGGTTCAATAAAGCCCAATTCCATTAGATATGAACCACCAGGACATCATGCTGCCCTGTTTCTGCACTGCCTGAGAGCTGTGTAAGCAATGCTGGGCTGGATAAATATCCCCCCTGCCCTACAGATTGGGGATGTTTATTTTTTAGACAGTGAAGCTTTTCTGAAATCTAGGGGCTGTCCTTTTCATGAGGGGCTCCATCAGGTTTAGATGGACTTCCTTGAGCCAGAGGGGCCCTTGCTGCTGACCTACCCAAAAGGTGAGCCCAGCCACTTTTTCCCATTATCCTCTTACTCACCTCTTCATCTCTCCCTTTGTAATGGTTTTAGATGTTTATATTTTATGTCCTTTTTTATTCTAGATATTTTTTTTAAAATTTGCTGCTTTTAAATTTGCCTGGTTTTGAGTGTGGTCTGGATGAAGGTGGTCAGTGGTTCTGCACAGTCCCATGATTCCGAATGTAGAAGTTGTCCCAGAAATTATTAAGAGAAGAAAGGCAGGACTATAATTCCTCAGATAAATATAAACCCAATACTTACCAATACAAAATCTCGGTATGTTTCACACTGATACCCAACAAATCCACTTGGAGTGATAATACTCTCAGCATAATACCGGAGACTTCTTTTATGCCCACATCCAATAGCTCTATATGCTGGGGAGAAAAACCCAAACAACAGGGGAAAAACAATTGAAGCTATTCACTGACATAAAGTCCATGCCAAGGCAACATTTGTTGGTCTCTTTTTCTCAAAAGCATTTGCACAAAGAGTGAAATCTCAGGAAAAAAAAAAAAAAAGGATAATTAAAAGACCTTCAAAAGGTGAATTATTTGGTTTTGGAGTAAAAAAGTGTATTTATGCCTACATATATATTTTTTGATGGGGAAGAAGTAGGTTCTACCAGAGGTGGACATGCACCAAGGTGGACCTCGTGCAGCCTCCCGTCCTGCATGGGGACTCAGCTGCTTTTACTTTAGCATGAGAAACAAGGAGGATTTAGGAGAATTTCCTTTTGATATTTCAAAGACTGAAAGAATTCATAGCTTAGGTTTTGTAAGGCAAAGAGTAGTTACTATGAAGTAGTTTTCATTTGCTTACAGTTATCACAATGTGGTATTTTGTAAAACCACAGTTTCCACTAATTTCTAGAGTTAAAGGTAATTGTAGTAATTATTTTAAATTTAGTGGCTTTCAGTGTTTTTAACCTCTAGAAAATCTGTAGTCATTTAATAGAGATTCTGTTAAATTCTCTGAAAAGCCAAATGTATGGCAGTGTGTTCTCAATTTTGTCAGAACTATTTAAAACAAGTACATTTTCCCATCGGAGTGAAATTTATAAGCAGCCGGTAAGAAAAGGAGAAAATGCTGTTTGGGTTGTATTTACAGATCCCTTGTAAAAAGTGTTGCATTCATTGACGCTGAAGTCTCTCCTTCATCAAAATACAATATACTAAAGTTAGGTTGGTTGTATAAAAATATGCACTGTTCTGCTTCAGCGTATGGTGGGGGCTCACCTCGTCACAGGAGAAGTCTTGGAGGCACTGAAGTAATTGCAAGCTGGCACAGTTTACAGTGAAATCAGAACTACCCCTACTGTCAATATTTGTGCATCTTAAAGATATACCAGTTGGTGTTGACCAATTGACACATTGTTCTTTGCATAAGGAAAGAAAAAAACCACACCAAACCCCCTCTGAAAAGTACTTGTATGTTTTTCTTGATAATAATCTGCACTGTCAAGGCTTCCTGAATATGTTTTCTTTATAGCTCCTTCTTTAATTCGGAAGGGTTTGTACTTTAAAACCCTCAGCTCTTACAGTTGGCTTGATTGGCGTTAGCGCCAAATTCACTTCACAGCTATACTCTCCCTACTGCATTAAAAACTGTAGAAAAAAATTACTAAATATTATTTCTAAAGCACTTCATGCATAAAAGCACAACATAAATGTAAATATTACCAAACAGAACAGAGATGCACAATGCAAGGTTTAACCAAGAGGCACGAGTTAAGGCTGTCTCTATTTTTATGATCTGCATGAACAACAAATTCCATCTGCTCATGTTCAGTAGAGCTGTTTCTCCTTCATGACAAGACATTGCAAACAGTCTGTGTGAAATGTCTCTTGAAAATATTTATTTGTGCTGAAAATTCAGACATTTTTATGCAGTCCAATTGGAAAGTGGTTTGGTTCCAAATGACTGTGCCCAGCCAGCTTTCAGTTCTCTTTGTTACTAAGTTCTCAACCAGTTCTGAGACAGAGCATTTTTGAAAGCCAATTATTTAACTAATGATAGGGATTTCAAAACATTCAGCTGTGAATAACAGATGTTCTCATTTCTGTAGGTTAGGATCAGAAGACAGGATTTTGTGGATCTATTGTACTGGATCCCAGGGTAATTCTGATTAACTGCCCAGCTTTCTTTGAAGAACATGAACTACTAATGGAACAGTCATTTTATTATCTTTTATATTTCTAACCTTGAGCTGTTTCCTTTGAAGATACTAAAGCTTAATGGCATGGATGAGTCCCAGTAATGTTGGGAGTGATGTCTTTCAAGGGAGAAGGGAAGCTCAGATTTTAAAATATTAATTTTTGGATTAGCCTTAAATGAAATTTTACCAGTCCTTCATGTGTGGAATTCCCACTGAGATCAATCTGTCAGCACAGTGGCAGGCTCTTATAAAGCTTGTGATGAACAATTTTTCATGCTTTAACTGAAGTTTCCATCTGGAATTTGCATTGGTTAATATAAAAGAAAATTTGACGGTATTTCAGAGGCAGCCTTAAATGTTCCATTTTTGAGTATTGTCTCCCTCCCCCAAATCCGAGCTACATAAATAACACATACATTCAAAAGGCTTTACCTTATCCTAGTCTTTATTTCTAACTGTAGCTTACAATGAGGTATTACTTCTTTAAAATACATTTACCTCTCATAAGGTCATTGACATTCCGAGTTGCAGGAGGTACATGAAGCTGGTGGCATCCTGGCATCTTCTTCCCACCATTTGGGTAAAAATCCAGGTGGCCACAAGTCTGAAGAATCCCTGGAGCTGAAACGCACAATGGGTCCAGGCCAATCACTCTCAGGTACGCTGTGGCCAACCCATGTGTCCATGTCAGCCTTTGGGTGAAAACTTACCAAAGTCAAAGAAAAGATGACCAGCATGAGTATGAATTATATCAACAAATTTTGCATCTGAAGGATCCAGCCTAACCATTGTGGGAGTATATTGGAAAAGAGGCCCAGCTGGATCCAAACCTAAACGAACGGAGATACATCTGATTGAGTAAATAATACTATATGTATATCATCACATACAGGGTGTGTATACTATATGTCATTACATTTCTGCCTTTACTCCACATGTAAAAACCCATTTTGTGGTTCACAGCCAGCAAAACAGTAGGGTTTTAATAGAAAGGGGATTGGAGACATTGCAGCACTGTAAAATGCTGATGGCTGCTTGGCTTACTTTTAAGGGAAAATGTTATAAGAAGAGGTTTGTTGGGTTTTGGTTTGGGGTTTTTTTGGATGTTAGCAAAAATATGAAATCTTGATATGTTACTCTGAGCATGTAGATTTGTTTAAGAAATTTTTTTTGGCCACAAATCCAAAAGGTCTTAGTTGAAAATGGTACCCCTTCACTTCAGTGTCAGTGAGGTTCCCTCGGAGATAAAGAAAATACATCTCTGATCCCAGTTTCCCTGAACTGCTTATGTGAACTGCTTATTGTGTACATGGCTCAGACAAACCAATGTCTGTGCAGAGAAAAGAACTGACTGGAGGAGAAGGAAAGCAGAAAATGGTGAGTCTTTAAAAAAGCGATGTGTGAGTGTGTCGGGATGCTGTGTCTCTTTGTGTGTGGCTGTGTGACTAACAGCTTTCTTCATTATCAGGGTGATGTCCATGGCTATTTACCATCTTATCCTGCTGGGGTTTTATACCATCTTATCTAGGGGGTTTAATTTTTCATTTCAGATTTTCAAACTTCTGAACTGCTGAAAAGTCATGTTAGAGTGGGTTTTTAAAACCAAGTATGACAACAAGTTGCTAGTGTTTTACAGGTCTGTTATTCCACATATAATACAGCATTCTCTTCCTATTCTTTATATCATTACCAAGTGCTCCCTGGGGCCTATTGAAAGTCTTTTTTCCCTGTGACCTGTGAAAAGTGACCTCTACTTAGCTCCAGTCAGGGCAGTTAAGCCTTTTTGGTCTGTTGCAGTTGAGCCTTCCTCAGAGCTTTAAATGTTGATATGTGAAATGCTGGTGTTCCACAGGAATGGCTTATCCTATGACCTGTGTGACGTCCTGTTGGCTGGTCACTGTTGTTTATGACAGATCAGCGCACTGCAGTCTGTATTGTGTGTTATAAATGAGCAGTAATTCTTCAGTTTCATGAAAATATGAAGTTCCATCAGCAAGAATCACTTCAGTACCTGTAATTCTTCCAATGCCAGGTTTCCTTCTCCCTGCCTCCCCAGCAACGTGTGCTCCAAGACTGTGGCCGATGAAATGGATATTGGCAGGAGAGTAGCCATAGTCCTTCTGTGAAGATGTATGGAAACTTAAAAAGCAGTGTGGGAATACAAGTCTGTTAAACTGCAGCATGGCCCCATGCAGTGCCAGGACATGGATAGAGCAGTGGGTGATGGAGGCAAGTGTATTATGTGGAAAGTTATAGTTATGGGCAATGGGATCTCTATCTAAAGAGAAGCAATTCCCCACTCACCCCACCTCTGCCCTATCACACCTCTGTAAGGAACTGGCCCTTATGATAGAAATGAAGAATGATGGAATTTCTGCACGTAAGTCCCTACATTTGCACTGATTGCTTTTCCAAAAGATGAATGACTGCATTGCCTCACCCCTGAAAATGTCTGTCTGTTCAGGATAGGAGTCTGTGGTAAAGGAGCTCTGCCTTTGTCAGGACATACCATCTGTGTGAATCTAGTGTCCATCCTGTCATGGATATGCTCCACCACGCAGGTCCTTAAGGATGGGGAGGACCATGCCTGGAATGCTGCTGGTGTGCCAGGCTCAGCTGAGCTTCAACAGGGGAAGCCTGATGTTGGCAGCTGCAGGAGAGCCAGTTCTCTCTGCTGCAATTCAGTTCCTGCAGGAGGCAGCGTGTGTGACCCGCAGAGGGATATTTAATCGTATTGGTCCTCAATTACCACTCCTGACCTACCGGTTTTGTTAGACAGTCTCCAATCTGATCTCTTATCCAGTAAAAAGTTCATCCAGTACAAACTTTCAGCAACTATGGCCTGTAAGCCTCCAGGGACATGCTTATCTGTGGTCTGGTGCTAAAGCAGGTATTTCCATTTGTGCGAGATTAGAGCCCTTTAATGACACTTTCAGCTATGTTACCAACTACCTCTGTGTTTCTTGGCTCTATTGACACAAACCTAAAGGTGCCACTCTGAACATGAGCTTTACCATACAGACTATAGTTTTCACATTCCATAGACACTTTTACCTCGAGAAAGTTCACCAGATACTCCAGCTCAGCCCCCACGATGCGGACGTTGTTAACTGCGTCGGTGTACAAACCGCTGGAGCCGCCTCTCCAGTCGGTCAAAATGCAGTTCACGTCTTCAGTGTGAAACATGAACTGGTGGGAAACAAGAGAAGGGGAGACAAGAAGAAAAACGGTATTAATTGCAATTGTAGCAGGTCCTTAAGGATATATATAACAAAAACAAGTATATTTTGTTTAACTATAGCAAAAAATCAAGCTTTGTTTATGCAACTGATGAAGACACCTTTAGTATATTAATTCCTACTGATGCTGAAAATCAACACAAGGAGGCAGAGTGGAGCCAGTGATCTGAGCACTGTATAAGGACATAGAATCTTTCTTCAGTTCTGTTTTCCATTCCAGATGCCTTGGTTGGATTTAGGGTACCAACTTCTCTTAATGACAGTACCCCAGTTACCAAAAGAGGATAGTATGACTTCTTTTTTATTGCCCAAGATCTATTCCTCAAATTTGTTATGTTTGGATCATCTAAAAGGATTCTCAAATTCGTGTGCACCCGCTTGAACTGTTCGGCCTCAAAGTTCATAAGTTCTAACCAAAATCTTTCATTTATACACTTCTGCCAGTGGAACTTTCTGATTATTTTTTTTTGTTCTGAAACAAGTTCATTTTTAAAATGTGCCCGAGTAAAATAAAACCAATCTGCTGAACAAAGCCTTTTGGTTTTATTAGATCAAATGTCTCAATCAAACTGAAACCTTTATTTTGACCTTTTTCCTGAGGTGAGAAAAATCACTCTTTTCTTTCCACCCTTATTATTAGCAAGGAATTGAAAAATCAGTTAATTACAGCTTTCCCTGTGGAGGTGAATGCAGCAAAAGGGCATTCAGCAGAAGGCTGAAGTGCACTATACTCATAGCTAGGAACAAGGGGGTGGTCATGTGGAACTGGGTATCATTCTAAGTTTCGTTCCCCTTCTCTGAATTAACAAGAGAACAGAGGTGTAAATTTTACATGGGAGTTTTAAGCCACTTTTTAAGATGTGGATATTTGGACTTTCAAATACAAGTAAAATGACTGCCAGACGAAAGTCATACATACCCTGCACATACTTGTTATCCAGGGGAGATCTGCTCCGACAAGGTGGCCGTGTATAATGACGCGAGTTTTCCTGTGTGTTCGGAAATTCGAAGCTTTGATAGTTGAAGGATTTGTAGCTGAAATTTTCTGTGTCAAAGAAACCAAACAAGCAACAAACAACACAAAAAGGATGTGACTGCTCCATCTCAGTGTACATTTTGATAAAACCCCAATGGTTAAGGCATAATTGTGGACTCTGAAGAGATGAGTCTTGTTCCTCACTGACTTTCTAGGGGGAATCAGTTAATCACTTCAACAAATTATTCACTTCCTCTAGTTAATTGAACTAACAATATGGGCATCCCTACACAATGCTTTGAGATACAACACTGGTACAACACTGCCACTAAGTACAAGATTTTATCAAACATAGAAATGCAAAGACAGCATCTTCTGACAGGTATTATGTGGTTGACTTTGAAACTATACCTATTTTTCTTTCTTTTTCCTTTGAAGATAAGACCTTCATTGTTAAGCTCATTTATATTTTATGAGAAAGCCCACCAGGTTTACAAAGTCAAAGACTATAGGTATTTTGGGGTTTATTGAGGAGAAATCATAAACACCTTTACTGTTTATGACTACCATTTTTATAAAAAAACACTGTTAAGCCTTTTTCATGTAATGTAAGCCAACAACACCACCAAATTGCCCTCCCTCCCTTCATAAGTATTTGCTTTATTTTTCTTGCTCTTCATTTAAGCAAAATTCACACTCTGTGGTGGTCATTTCTTACCTTTCACCAGATTAGTCTATAGCTCCAAAAACCTGCATCATGTTAAACCCGGCCCAGCCCAGACATCTCCAACACCTCAAGCATCCTGCTGTGAGCTTTTTCCAATACTTGCTGATTCCAGAGGAAAGGGCTGACACACTGCTTGTGGCTTTCACTACATTCCCATTTGATGCATCCTAAACAGTCCTACAGACTCCTTTACACTACTTCCATCTGTCACTGTGTCACAGTCCACAAGTTTTCAAATGTTGTTGGTAACTTCACCTTTTTCCATTTTTTCCATAGAGCTCCAGAGTCTGCTGTCTCTATATTTTCCCGCCTGATGTGTCTTCAAGAGGGATAACCTGGTTCAGTTCTTCAAGCTTTCTCCATGCTATGTCTTATCAAGTCTTTTTCTTTATCCTTTTAGCATCTATTTTCCCTCAGTCCCAGTAAAAAAAAAAAGTTTTAACATTTGTTTGTTTTCTTTGTCCATACCCATTTCATTCTGGTTTTGGTTATTTCCTTCTCTTTCCACATATGATTTCACTTTCTCCAGTTTGTCTTTAGCCTCCTGTTTTCCTTTCTAAGCCTTCCTTTAATTTTTCACCCTATTTTCCTGACCTTTTCTGGTGAATATACATATTTTCTCTTCTGGTCTTTGCTCTTAACTATCTATCAGTTCTTAGGGCTCAGTGTTGGCAACCACATAAGCAGAGCCTCTGAGACTCACTGTATGCCCTTCAGAGGACCCAGTAATCACGCCTATGAACAACATTCCTGAGTCATGTATATGGGCCTGAAACACGTTTTTAATCTGTAGAAATGCAGGAGCCAAAATTGAGTTTTTCTTTTCTACTGCCTTCCCTACCTCTAGCTTTAGAATGCTAAACCTGAAACTGTATTTGGGCCATTTTCTTACTGTAGAGAAGCCTATAAAATATATCCAAAATTTCTCAGATGACTCTCATCAGAGAGCTGAAATGAGGAAAAAGAAAAAGATGGAAGAAAATTATTATTATTATGTGTCTAATAAAATTGAGCCTTCTCCTGGGAGACTTATGAGCAAAAATACAGAATAAAAGAAAGAAAAGGAGAAAAGAAACTATCCCTATAATTTTTAGCATGTACTGTCAGTGTTTAAAAACAAAGCAGTTTCTTACTTGATATTTCATCATGTTGTCTCTAGTGTAAAGAAGGAAGTTTGTGTTCACATCTTCAGGAGAGCTGGGCAAGCCTGCCAGTTGTCTTCCTGGGATCCCAGCCCAAGGGGGGCTATCTGTAAAGCATCCAAGCCTCTGGTAGCAAACTTCCCCTCCTGGGGTACACAAAATAAAATGTTAGTGTTCTGTGAACGTAACAGGTTCTGTACAAGAAGCTGCCTGGAGAGTGTTTATACCAGTGAAGCAGAAAATGGGTGATTCAGATCAGGATGGCACTTGTGTGCATTTTTCGTTAAGGGACTTGTTTGTGCTCTGTAGCAAGGATTTGAACTTCAAGAGTGATTCCTGCTCCAAACATAGGCTAGAGCTCAGCTTGATGAACTCAGAACGCAGGATGTGTCTGGTCAAACATATTGTTACCAGCCCTCGGAAAAAGACAATAAAATCTTGATCCACAGAATAAACCAGCTTTTACTGCCAGCACAGAGTAGTCCTTGAAATCAGTCATAATGCTCCAGGGATTATCTAAATTGTTATTGCTTGTGCAACAATTCAGGAAGATGTAAAAGACGCCCAAAACATTAAAACAGATATCTCTGGTTGCTCCACAACGTACATTAAACATCTCCCTTTTTTTTTTAATCACCATAAGATTTTAGTGGAAGCAATAAAGTGGAATTTGAGTGGAAGCTGAAAGAAAAGCACAGCCTCAGGAAGTGAGGTCTGTGCCTTAAAGACCAGTTTCCCAATTTCTGTTGCAGTTTTAATACAGTAATGATGGAAATATGTCATGCGGGTGTTGCAATTAATTGTCATCCTTACACATTGTTGCAGCACAACAGTTGTGAAATCCCAAATAATTTTTATTGCTATTAAAAAGACACTGGAAACAACGAGAAACTATTGTTACCTAGGACAGGCTCATAGTCCACCAGACCGTGACTTAATCTGTAGGAAATGCAGAGGTAGAACAATATATACTGGAAATGCAACTAAAGAAAAAAAGGATTTAATTGTGGAGCTGCGGATAGAGAGTCCACAAGTGACTCAGGCATCTTCACAGGTGTCTTTCTCTGATATTAGCAAACTTTTGGACTTTTGAGTCTTTTTGTTTCTCTTTGTTCCGTGTGTCTGCCCCTGTGAAACTATTCCTTCCTATTGGTAAAGAGGTGTTTTGGACAAAGACTATTTTCTTGTTCTCTGCAAAGTGCTGTGAAGAGTAAGTGCCTGGCTCTCATTACCAGGGTGGTAGCTACCATGAATGCTGGTGTGGGTTGAGGGTGGGTAGGGGAAAATGTTCTGGAAGAATTTCATTATCAATTTATATATAAAAATACCTTCCAAATTCCCATTTTGTTAGATAGCTGCAGAAACCTTTACAGACTTAAAAAGTAATGGCTTAAATGTGCAAAAGACATGACATAACTCAGTGGTCCTAGCGATGGAGTATATGAAATCCATCCCAAAGAACATCCTTTTCCTACAATATAGATATTCTAGTGTAAGCTGCACATAACAACTTTTACTGTTTATATATTTATCAACCATGTGTCTCACCTCTGGCTGCATTGAGAAGAAAAAGAGTAGTGATCCATACTGCAAACATCTAAAGTGAATAAGAGCACAATTCAAACATAACTGAAATTAGAATCTGGAATTCACCTGAGGGTTTCCTTGACCCATTAAAAAAAGACAAAACAAAACCAAGCAAACAAAACCAAGTCACAGCGGCCATAGGGGTACTTCAGTCATTCACTGAGTTGGATCCAAAAGAAGCAACACTTCTTTAAAGATAGGAAGGTTTCAAGAAAATAACTTTGGAATTTGTCATGGAGATTTTGCATATGCAGGGTATCCTGTAAGCATCCTTAAAGATAGTCTTCCTGACCTTGACAAACAGGAAATGTTTTTTTCTCTAGAGCTGCAATTTATGGGCAAGTAAATTACGTTCTTAGAGCATTTGCAACAACATATTTTTACAGAGCAAAGTTTGTCCTAGGATTTAATAGAAAAGTTACTCATAGAACTGCCATTCAATGATTGTATTTAAAAAAGAACAACCTTAATTAATTTGTATTTTTAAATCATATGGATAGTGTTGGAAACTCATTTTTATCATTGCTATCAGCCATGTATGCTTATCAGCCATCATCTGCCTGATTACCTAATCACAGCTGATAGGTAAGCACCAGAGTAAATGGAACCCACCATTTACTTCAAGGAGATATAGAGAAAGTCTTTTAAGTGTAGTCTCGCTACTACCACTAGTAACTTATCTTCAAAGAAGATAATTCTTATAAACTCTAATGCTGTGCCCAGATCATCCAACGAGCCTTGCACAGGCAGAACCCTGAATCTCTTTCCTGATCAGTATTCCCAGTCCCTTGAAGTCCACGACACAATGTTAGGAGCAAAGAGTTCAACCCTGTGAAACCTATTGCAGGTTCAAGCAAGTCCTGCTTCCATCTCCTCCCCGTGCAGCCACTCACCAAATACCCCACACCTTACCATGATAAACCTTATTTCAGTTCCTTAGGTGTTCTTGGCTCCGGTGTGTCCCATTTTACCGTGACACAGCTCAGACCAAGTCCTTAGGGCCCACCTGTCACTGCTCATGGCAAGCCTTGCAGAAGCTCTTTGAGGAGCCTGGAATGAAGCAGGACAGTACTGCGCCTGCCCTTCAAGGGCACATGTGGAAGGATCCTCACCCCAGCACTGCTCCACAATGCAGGTTCCCAGCTCTGTCTGTGACTGTTGGCTGGTGCCAAAGGAGATCTCCTTCTGTCAGGCGTGCTTCATCTGAGATAACACGGACCAGGTCAGACCAGTTGCGCTGTGACTCGACCTATTTAAAGCCAAGTTTCAAACAGGGTGTTATTGTCCTCCATTGTAATTATTTTTCAAGGTAAAAAGTGCTGGGAAGTGTGATGAACAAACACACAGCCTTTAAGGATCAGCGGGGCTGCTTATCTGGGTGTGATGCTGAGCTGGGTTCAAGCTGTTACCTGAGAAAATGCAGAAAGAAAAGAGAAGTATGAAAAATGATAAAATAATTAAATTATTTTAATGTGTTCTGGTGTTCTGTCACCTCTTAGTTCCTCATCTTGTAGATCTCTCATCTGTAATTTTGCTACTGGATGAACTACCTGACTTTTCTTTTAAACAAGGGAGAATAGTTCCTTGGGCAGATTGTCACCATACTCAATCACCGTGAATCTTCATAATTAAATTATATTAATTGCAGTAATTTTATTTTTTAGCATTTTGATAATGATGTCATTTCACTCAACATTTCACACTTTCCTAGAAAACTTTGTTCCTGTAAGTTATTTGGGTCTTTCCAACTTAAATGTTCTATGATTCTGTGTAGACACAAATGAGAAACTTGCATATCTACATTTTAATGTTAAACCCCTTAAGTATACAAGGGGACACCTCCTAAGGCAAGGGTGTATAGAAAGGGGAGACTCCCTTTCGGTATAATCCTTTCCACTGACTGATGGCTTATTTCACATTTAGCACATGCCAATATGAACTGGGTTAAAGTGATTCTTATGAATGCTAGGTACAAAAGCATTTTCAGGCTTTTCTTCTTTTGTTTAGCTAGCCTTGAAAGGTTAATTTCTTCAGATGAAAGCAAATAGATGTTCTAAGTCTGTGCTCTGTATCCCTAGCAGAAAATTAAGAAGAAAGGTTAATACATAGAGAGTTTCTTTTCTTAGTCTTCAGGACTAAGTCCAGAAAAGTGTTGAAGTAGTCACATTAAAATGAATTTGAGTTATCCTCTGCTCGCATATTTAAATCTGTTGTTAGGATGCAAGTTGGTTGGTTAACCAGTCACTCACAGAATTCAGTAAACATAAGTGGAGAAACATTCAAAAGATGCACACACACAAAAAATTGCTTTCAAGCTATCCCGGGTTATCCTGGGCAAATCTGGATTCAGGGATAGCTAGTAGAACTCAGAACTGTGATATATGGTATACTCAGACCTGGTGAGCAGGTGCTCAGATCTCTGATATAGCATCGCATTCAAAGGGGCTTAGTGCTTGGTTTTTATATCAATCACTAAGAATTCATAGGCAAAGTCAGATAGGCTGATTTATTAAAATTTAGGGGTCCCACAGGTAATATGTAGTCTACATTACCTGCTTCTGATTTAATTCCATTATATATAATATTGGCCCAAAACCTCACTTCATTCTATATTCACAATTCCTTCACAATTCAGAAAGAAAGTTTACTGCAGAAACAGGTCACTCCAACTTTTAAATTCATCTAGTTGATTCAATAAATTATTCTCACTAATATGAACTCATAGATTTTACCTATTCAGAGTATTTTGGTGCATATGTTCTCAGGGTAGCTCAAGAAATGTGAATAACCCACTACATTGGGAAGCCTTTCTGAAAGCTGGTATTATAGTCCCACACCATACCACACCCCCCTGCTTCAGCACGGCCTCAACTGCAGTGTGGTGGTGACGATTTCAGATCACTTACAAGATTCAGTGACATTGCCAAGTTAAAACTAAAACAACATTTTTAAGGGCTTTTGATTTTACCTAAGATGAGGACATCATTGTCTCACATCCTAGGTGAAAATGTGTACTATGCAATTCCTATAAATCATTATTCCAGCTAGTATTGAGCATCAGCTGGCATTTAACTTATCTAGGCTCTTCTCAGAGCACATGAAGTGACTATTTAGTGATGTTCATGCTGCCTTTCAGCAGTCAGTGAGACATGACAGCTCTCCTCCAGTGTTTAAGACAAGGTTACTGGAAGAGCAAGGTATCTTCGTATTTGTAACAAATTAGTCAGAGGATTTACTCCAGCTGACAGGCATGAAATGGGATTTCTATACTAATTTACTAGTACCAGGAGAGCTCATAGCTCAGCAGCATTGTTAGATGTCAGTACTTCTGTGCTGGCTTCTAGAAAACTTTGCACTTTAACGAGGTTAACTACTTCAGTATTATTCGGGAGCTATGTAGGAAGTAGCAAGCCACAAAATGCTGACTCTCCATCCCTCAGAAGTTCTTGAGAATTTCTCATCCATGAACTTGTCCAAGCTGTCCTGAACTCACGCACACCTCTAGCACACCCAGCATCCTGTATCAGGTACATTCTAATTATGTAACTGTGAGGAGAATCATCTACTTCCATTTGTCTTGAGGTGTGCAATGCCAGCTTCATTTCATGCCCCTGTTACTAATGTGGAAGAAAATGAATAAGTCATCTTCTGTTTCCTTCTCCATGTTCCCCTTCATTCTAGAGATCACGTTCATACCCCCATCTCTTTTCAGGGCTGACTGCATATTGCAGGGTGTGTAATTCAGTTTTGTGTTGTGTATGAATAACTTTTATTATAGATGGCAACAGTAATGTAAAGGTCACCTTTCCCAGCACATCAGTTGTAAGGCCCTCCCTAAGGAAGTAACAGTTTTGAATAAAAAAACCTTAAATACCAGCAAGTATTTTTCTATTCATTCCAGTCTGCTTGGCTGCTGAAAAAGATATGAAGGGACTATTATTCTTTATATCTGCTGTCCTTTCATTATGATCCAGCTTCTAATACTTTTATTGATGCCAATCCCAATGGGATGACTCATAGAATAAAATATTTCTTAGCTAAAGAAAGAGTATCGAATGTTAAGTTCCATTTGCTTTGTATTTTAATACTATTTAAATGAACAGCTGTTGCATGACTTATTTGTAACTTACATGGAAGCCCAAGTTTTTTTCTTGCACTTCCCAAGGTGAACCTGGAGTTACCATGAGATTTGAACTGTGATGCTCCTGACTACATTTTGTCCCCGAAATTCCAATAAAGTGAAGAGGTTGTGTAAGTGCACTGGCTCCTATCTGGTCTCCTCATATCAATATGTATTTTCAAGGATTTGAGTGTGTAATTAGCTATCCTTTATTCACTGCTTACCTCTCTGTGGTTAACTACAACACTTACTGGCTCTCTGAGAAGATAGGTGAGGAAGGATTAATCTTTACAAGGAATTCTGCACGAAACATTCCCCTGAGCTTTAGCTGGCCTTCTAATGTCTAAATCAAGAACTGCTGCCTAGCCTGGTCTCTCTGGATATATCTCACATATCTGGGTAAGTCTGAAACATCCCACTACTATGCGACAAAGTTATTCAATTCAGTGTCAGTTTAGAAATCCTAGAAAAGTACAGATCCATATCCTATTGATGTAAGAGAGCAGAGATAAGCATCGCCTTTGAGCTCTAGTACAGTTTAACTTTCATTTGGCAAAATTCAGTAGCATCAACTTCGACTGGAAAAACAGGGGGAAAAAATTTTATTTGTGCAGTGCTTCAGTTTGATAAAATACTGCACTGCTTGAAACAGTTTAGGGAAGAAAAGAATTCAAGAAATATTAGTGAGTTCAAATATTAAAGTTTGAGGATGTGTATCCCAATATTTTCACATAATAGTGAAAAAATTGCTAATAACCATCTGGTTAGTTGTAGATCATACTTGTCTCTACAGCAGCTGCTGAGTCTAGGCTGCATGTTGCAAACAGATGCAGTAGGTCAGACTCGCTGATTGAATTCAAGAGAGTTATACTGATTTCCATCAGGTAAGGTCTGAAATTTGTGTCTTAATAAACAAAATACATTTATTCTGGCAGTTATGCCTCAGTTTGCATCAAACAGACTTCCAAGTGGGTTAGCTGGTCACCATTTCTGTGATAAAACACTCGTGCTCAATGCATGTTCTAAGGACAGCATTGAATTTAAATGTACAGAATAGGGATCTAAATAATATAATATAAACAGAGAATTTTAAACCTCCACCAGCAAGGTATTTTAAGGCCAATGGACGCTATGCGCATTGATCTAAATTTTGGGATGTAAATTAGTAAACAATAGTGCAAAAAAAATGAAAGAAATAAGTAAGCTTTCAGACTTTTTCTTAACCAGTTGCTATTTCTTTCTTTCTCTTATCAG
>NW_016690205.1:0-4150 GCF_001604755.1 Lepidothrix coronata | reverse complement strand
ATCAGCCATCTAGCATGAAATTATTGGGTTTGTACCTTTGAAAAGTTAGAAGATACTTTAAGGAAAGACAATAAATACCATAAAAAATGGATTTCATAGATTAATGGGAAAGCATAGAACCAAGATTTTAATAATAGCTTCTTTCCACAGCCCTGTAGAAGGCTGTGGCAAATGAGTTGCAATTATCAGGATGATTTTTTTTTTACAGTTTAAAGATTACATGAAGTGGTGGGATAGAAGCTCTGTCTGAAGGCCTTTGAATTTATAAATTTCTAAGTTAAAGCTGCTGGTTATTAGTAAATAGGAAACCATCCTTTATGAGATCTGGTAGCATAGTTGCTGAAAAGCTATGACTTTAAAAACACTCTATTTTTTTTTAGTTCCTGATTTTGTCTGACATTAAAAAAGACATTTTATATTAAACAAGTAACATCAGCTTATGGGATGGCTGAACTATTTTCTATATGTTGATATAACCACGCAGAGGGTGGTTGGGCACTGACCAGGCTCCCCAGGGCAGTGGTCACAGCACTAAGGCTGCCAGAGCCAAGGAGGGTTTGGATGATCCTCTAGGCCACAGGGCGTGACTCTGGGGATGGGCCTGTGCAGGGCCAGGAGCTGGACTTGATGATCCTCGTGGGTGGGTCCCTTCCACGTCAGCATATTCTGTGATTCTGTGAAAATAATTTTATGTATTTCTTTCTGAAAGATAAGAATAAATTTGGAGGCATAAACATTCTACAGATTCTAGTCCCTCACCAGATTTAATCTGTATTTCAATCTTAATCAGGATTTCAATATCCTTATATCTCATTTTTTTCAAACTATTAAATGCCTGTCACTGCAAGAGCAGAAGGCTCCCGGTTTAAAACTGGATTATGAAGTCAGTAGAATTATATTAATCTATATGAGCTGTTAGCTGCTATTTAACGGAAACACCTAGTAAAAATATCAGGGGGTTTCATATCAGACCTTTGATGTGATACAGGGCCTGGTGTTTGTGGGTTTATTTATTATTTTGCGGGTACTGGTTCGGTTCCATCACATTTCGTTTAACTTCAGGAAGTTTATGTCAAGTTTGCTGTTATGTTTGTGTCACTATATATATAGGTTCTTAACTACTTGTGGTGTGGCAACATCTGTAATGCTTTCATAAAATGTGTATTGTTTTTGTGGTATTCTCTCCACATGGTTCTGACCACAGGTTTGTGTTTGTCCCTCATTTGTGTCATGTCTGGAGAGCAGGTTTGAGTTTGGAGCTGTGTACCTAAGGCACACGGTGTTTAACAGATTCTTCCTCCGAATGCCTGGAAGGGGGCGACAGAAGGAGAAGCAGCACCTGGATGGTTCCCAAAGACTGTTTGGTGCCTCTAGCTGGCTTTGCTGCCCCCTGTGCAAAAGGACGACTTACATGGGGAATAAGCTTTTATCATATTTGCTGAAAAGAGCAAGATAAAAGGCTGCCTGTAAACATGAAGGCTTCTTTACTTTGCTTTTGGGTATTGCTGTTTCTTCAGTGAGTCTGGGTTTTCAGTATACTTTAAGGATACTATCAAAATTTTAAGAACTTTGAGTCACTACTGCAATTAAATCAGGTTTTAACGAGGCACTACCTTTGCCCCCTGCTGTTTTAGAATGTCTCAAAACTCCTTTGAGAGAAGCCAGCTAAGATAGGGTAGGCTATGAAGAGAAGTAACTAGTTTATTCTTCTGTAAATGAAGTAATACAAAAGCTACAGGATGGGATTCATTTATTTTGCAGGCCAGTTAAATCAGTATCATGTTCAAAATTACTTCAGAAAAACTGAGTCATCATTATTTTGATTTTAAGCCTTTTGGCTTTGCAGTTAAGGAACACAACCTTTCTTTTTTCAATTGTGAAGAAGTCATGAGGAACACAGAAAGCTTTTTAAAGGGCTACCCCAAGTGAGAGTTATGAGGCAGGGTTGCAAAGCACAAAGCAATTTTAAGCCTAAGGAATGTGGGAGTGGGATGTTGCAACCAGCACAGCATGGAGGATTACCACACCAATTAGACTTAATAAGTTTAACTGGAGTATTTCACAATGTGAGTCCAACCCAGCCTCTTTTAAAGTTAGCTGAAGTAATTTCCAGGCTAGAAGAGCACATTTCAGTATTGATTTCAGGATGTATGTAGTTGTTTCAGGGTGTATACAGCTGCATCTAAGGTGCATACAAACATCTGAAAAAGATGCTGGATTTTCAGTGATCTGTTACTGGATGGGCACTAAATGCTAAGTGTGAAGAACTGGAGAGTGAGAAGCTTTAGAGATGGTTTCTGTGTGGGCTTCCTGCTTCTGAAAACCAGTTGGGTGGTTTGTGAATGCATCACTTGTAGATGATTGTGGTGTGCAGGCCCTGGGTTTTCATGGAGCTGTGCCTGTTTTGGGATTATCCAACAGTTAAATCTTATGAAAATAAATTACTATTTCATCATCCTTCTAAATTGCATTATATCAACTATGTGACAGAAGGATAAAATCTTCCAGTGACACCTATGGCTTGTCCTCAGTGTCATAACTGGACACATTAGAGATGCAGTGTACTGCTGTCCCAGTTTAATGAGACTGAAGTGTTTTGCTAAGGAGGATGAGTTATGAGGTAGACCAAGCTCCCATCTCTAAGCAACTGTAAAACGGAAATTAAGAGGCTCCAGCTGAGGAAGTATGGAGAAAGAAAAATTAACAGCCTTTTATTAAAGGATATATGTGTATTGGCAGAACAACAAAAGAACACAGAAACCCCAACCAAACAATAATCCTGTACCCAGAAATCCCCTTCAGAAAGGAAACAGTTCGGTGCTTCCTGGGGTTTTGCGCAATTCGAAGCACGGCCAGCAGGGGGCGCTGTTGGATCCCTGGAGGGGCAGCGCCCGCAGTGCTCGGTGGTGGCCAGCAGGGGGCGCTGTTGTCCCCGGTGTGAGGGAGAAGCCGGCAATGGAGATTCCCCCGCACCGAGAGGGGACGGGGAAAAGGGACAAAAGGGAGTTATTCCCACGAAAACTCATGCTGTCTGCAGCTGGCTGTGGCCGGGATTTCTCCCGTTTTTGTTGAGAAGCACAAACCGCTGCCAAACACGGGAGCAGAAGAGGGAAAGGGTGACTTCCTCCCCAAAAAGTTCCTCTGTAGGTGGGTCAAAGCTCTCCAATGAAGTCCGAAGAGGTCCAGGCCTGGGGGGCAGAACAGGGCACAGGAAACGAAGGCAAACCAGAACCAGCAAACAGCTGGGTGACCAAGCCAAAAACAAAACAACCTCGGAGCCTCTCCAACACCCACCTTGCCTGAGTTAAGGCAAAAATGAAGTGTCCCTGTTTCCAAGAAGAGGAGGAAAAAAACCTCTTCACCCCTCCCCACAGCCTTAGAGAGGGCCATCAGCTTGGAATGAAGTCTTGCCAGTTAGTTCTTTTGTGTAGATCAATCACCCAAGGCAAAACCGCCCTCCCTCATTCAACATCTTTCTTTTACAGTGGGGCAGGCGAAAGAAAAATTCCTGCTTGGTTTTTTAGAACAAGTAAACCTATGACATTATCCACTCCTAATTTTCCTTTCCTGGCTCACTCTGTTCTTGTCTTGTAAAACACTGCCCACCCTGTGGGTCTGGGGTCTAAAAGCTCCATTTAGGTCAGCAAAAAGCTCTCTGGCTGGGACAATTCACTGGTAGATCCTGAAATCTCTTTCCAAGTGCATGAAAAGCCAAAGGAAAAGGTGCTGAGCACACAGGAGTTCAAGGTGCTGCAAGCAGAGGTTTCCTGAACTGCAGGGAAATGGGCCTGAGTGTGGTTTTGGGCTGTTGCCCCCCCTGCACACTGTGCTCTCCAGAGCAGTAAAAAGCTTTGCCTCTCTTTACATACGTCCAGGAAAAACACTCCTGCTGGAGAAGTCTTGGATTTTCCTTTGGTGTTAACTGAACTGGCACAGCTCAAAGTGATGCCGTTAAATTCTCCATTTCCAAAATCCGTGTTCGCCTTTGCTGTGGGGATTTTGCCTGTCCCACAGGCCGGAGGGACCTATGGCAGCTGCACTGGACAAGGCGGGGCGCTCGGCGGCGCCGGGCGCGGGCGGCAGGTTCGTGGGCGGCGGCAGGCACCGGCGAGGGCAGCCCCGTCTCGGCGCCGCGGCGCGCGGCGGAGCT